>NW_027368024.1:0-52856 GCF_046119375.1 Phyllobates terribilis | reverse complement strand
CAGTCAGTAGCTTCAAACATTTCTGGTATATGAATAACATGATGTTTTTCAATGGCAAAAATCCATGAATATTGTAAATGCACAAACAGTAATTTCTCCGCATTGCAAGGTGCAATTCTGAAATTTTTTGCTTTTTCCTGCTCCTCTTAGCATGATAGAGAAGATTCAAAGAGAGTGAGGTGCCAGCTCCTTTCATTCAGTCAGTAGCTTCAAACATTTCTGGTATATGAATAACATGTTTTTCAATGGCAAAAATCAATGAATATTGTAAATGCACAAACAGTAATTTCTCCGCATTGCAAGGTGAAATTCTGAAATTTTTTGCTTTTTCCTGCTCCTCTTAGCATGATAAAGAAGATTCAAAGAGAGTGAGATGCCAGCTCCTTTCATTCAATCAGTAGCTTCAATCATTTCTGGACGTTTTTCAATGGCAAAAATCAATGAATATTGTAAATGCACAAACAGTAATTTCTCCGCATTGCAAGGTGCAAGTCTGAAATTTTTTGCTTTTTCCTGCTCCTCTTAGCATGATAAAGAAGATTCAAAGAGAGTGAGATGCCAGCTCCTTTCATTCAGTCAGTAGCTTCAAACATTTCTGGTATATGAATAACATGATGTTTTTCAATGGCAAAAATCAATGAATATTGTAAATGCACAAACAGTAATTTCTCCGCATTGCAAGGTGCAAGTCTGAAATTTTTTGCTTTTTCCTGCTCCTCTTAGCATGATAAAGAAGATTCAAAGAGAGTGAGATGCCAGCTACTTTCATTCAGTCAGTAGCTTCAATCATTTCTGGACGTTTTTCAATGGTAAAAATCAATGAATATTGTAAATGCACAAACAGTAATTTCTCCACATTGCAAGGTGCAATTCTGAAATTTTTTGCTTTTTCCTGCTCCTCTTAGCATGATAAAGAAGATTCAAAGAGAGTGAGATGCCAGCTCCTTTCATTCAGTCAGTAGCTTCAAACATTTCTGGTATATGAATAACATGATGTTTTTCAATGGCAAAAATCAATGAATATTGTAAATGCACAAACAGTAATTTCTCCACATTGCAAGGTGCAATTCTGAAATTTTTTGCTTTTTCCTGCTCCTCTTAGCATGATAAAGAAGATTCAAAGAGAGTGAGATGCCAGCTCCTTTCATTCAGTCAGTAGCTTCAAACATTTCTGGTATATGAATAACATGATGTTTTTCAATGGCAAAAATCAATGAATATTGTAAATGCACAAACAGTAATTTCTCCGCATTGCAAGGTGCAATTCTGAAATTTTTTGCTTTTTCCTGCTCCTCTTAGCATGATAAAGAAGATTCAAATAGAGTGAGATGCCAGCTCCTTTCATTCAGTCAGTAGCTTCAATCATTTCTGGACGTTTTTCAATGGCAAAAATCAATGAATATTGTAAATGCACAAACAGTAATTTCTCCGCATTGCAAGGTGCAATTCTGAAATTTTTTGCTTTTTCCTGCTCCTCTTAGCATGATAAAGAAGATTCAAAGAGAGTGAGATGTCAGCTCCTTTCATTCAGTCAGTAGCTTCAAACATTTCTGGTATATGAATAACATGATGTTTTTCAATGGCAAAAATCAATGAATATTGTAAATGCACAAACAGTAATTTCTCCGCATTGCAAGGTGCAATTCTGAAATTTTTTGCTTTTTCCTGCTCCTCTTAGCATGATAAAGAAGATTCAAAGAGAGTGAGATGCCAGCTCCTTTCATTCAGTCAGTAGCTTCAATCATTTCTGGACGTTTTTCAATGGCAAAAATCAATGAATATTGTAAATGCACAAACAGTAATTTCTCCGCATTGCAAGGTGCAATTCTGAAATTTTTTGCTTTTTCCTGCTCCTCTTAGCATGATAAAGAAGATTCAAAGAGAGTGAGATGCCAGCTCCTTTCATTCAGTCAGTAGCTTCAAACATTTCTGGTATATGAATAACATGATGTTTTTCAATGGCAAAAATCAATGAATATTGTAAATGCACAAACAGTAATTTCTCCGCATTGCAAGGTGCAAGTCTGAAATTTTTTGCTTTTTCCTGCTCCTCTTAGCATGATAAAGAAGATTCAAAGAGAGTGAGATGCCAGCTCCTTTCATTCAGTCAGTAGCTTCAATCATTTCTGGATGTTTTTCAATGGCAAAAATCAATGAATATTGTAAATGCACAAACTGTAATTTCTCCGTATTGCAAGGTGCAATTCTGAAATTTTTTGCTTTTTTCTGCTACTCTTAGCATGATAAAGAAGATTCAAAGAGAGTGAGATGCCAGCTCCTTTCATTCAGTCAGTAGCTTCAATCATTTCTGGACGTTTTTCAATGGCAAAAATCAATGAATATTGTAAATGCACAAACAGTAATTTCTCCGCATTGCAAGGTGCAATTCTGAAATTTTTTGCTTTTTCCTGCTCCTCTTAGCATGATAAAGAAGATTCAAAGAGAGTGAGATGACAGCTCCTTTCATTTAGTCAGTACCTTCAATCATTTCTGGACGTTTTTCAATGGCAAAAATCAATGAATATTGTAAATGCACAAACAGTAATTTCTCCGCATTGCAAGGTGCAATTCTGAAATTTTTTGCTTTTTCCCGCTCCTCTTAGCATGATAAAGAAGATTGAAAGAGAGTGAGGTGCCAGCTCCTTTCATTCAGTCAGTAGCTTCAAACATTTCTGGTATATGAATAACATGTTTTTCAATGGCAAAAATCAATGAATATTGTAAATGCACAAACAGTAATTTCTCCGCATTGCAAGGTGCAATTCTGAAATTTTTTGATTTTTCCTGCTCCTCTTAGCATGATAAAGAAGATTCAAAGAGAGTGAGATGCCAGCTCCTTTCATTCAGTCAGTAGCTTCAATCATTTCTGGACGTTTTTCAATGGCAAAAATCAATGAATATTGTAAATGCACAAACAGTAATTTCTCCGCATTGCAAGGTGCAATTCTGAAATTTTTTGCTTTTTCCTGCTCCTCTTAGCATGATAAAGAAGATTCAAAGAGAGTGAGATGCCAGCTCCTTTCATTCAGTCAGTAGCTTCAAACATTTCTGGTATATGAATAACATGATGTTTTTCAATGGCAAAAATCAATGAATATTGTAAATGCACAAACAGTAATTTCTCCACATTGCAAGGTGCAATTCTGAAATTTTTTGCTTTTTCCTGCTCCTCTTAGCATGATAAAGAAGATTCAAAGAGAGTGAGATGCCAGCTCCTTTCAGTCAGTAGCTTCAAACATTTCTGGTATATGAATAACATGATGTTTTTCAATGGCAAAAATCAATGAATATTGTAAATGCACAAACAGTAATTTCTCCGCATTGCAAGGTGCAATTCTGAATTTTTTTGCTTTTTCCTGCTCCTCTTAGCATGATAAAGAAGATTCAAAGAGAGTGAGATGCCAGCTCCTTTCATTCAGTCAGTAGCTTCAAACATTTCTGGTATATGAATAACATGATGTTTTTCAATGGCAAAAATCAATGAATATTGTAAATGCACAAACAGTAATTTCTCCGCATTGCAAGGTGCAATTCTGAAATTTTTTGCTTTTTCCTGCTCCTCTTAGCATGATAAAGAAGATTCAAAAAGAGTGAGATGCCAGCTCCTTTCATTCAGTCAGTAGCTTCAATCATTTCTGGATGTTTTTCAATGGCAAAAATCAATGAATATTGTAAATGCACAAACAGTAATTTCTCCGCATTGCAAGGTGCAATTCTGAAATTTTTTGCTTTTTCCTGCTCCTCTTAGCATGATAAAGAAGATTCAAAGAGAGTGAGATGTCAGCTCCTTTCATTCAGTCAGTAGCTTCAAACATTTCTGGTATATGAATAACATGATGTTTTTCAATGGCAAAAATCAATGAATATTGTAAATGCACAAACAGTAATTTCTCCGCATTGCAAGGTGCAATTCTGAAATTTTTTGCTTTTTCCTGCTCCTCTTAGCATGATAAAGAAGATTCAAAGAGAGTGAGATGCCAGCTCCTTTCATTCAGTCAGTAGCTTCAATCATTTCTGGATGTTTTTCAATGGCAAAAATCAATGAATATTGTAAATGCACAAACAGTAATTTCTCCGCATTGCAAGGTGCAATTCTGAAATTTTTTGCTTTTTCCTGCTCCTCTTAGCATGATAAAGAAGATTCAAAGAGAGTGAGATGCCAGCTCCTTTCATTCAGTCAGTAGCTTCAAACATTTCTGGTATATGAATAACATGATGTTTTTCAATGGCAAAAATCAATGAATATTGTAAATGCACAAACAGTAATTTCTCCGCATTGCAAGGTGCAAGTCTGAAATTTTTTTGCTTTTTCCTGCTCCTCTTAGCATGATAAAGAAGATTCAAAGAGAGTGAGATGCCAGCTACTTTCATTCAGTCAGTAGCTTCAATCATTTCTGGACGTTTTTCAATGGTAAAAATCAATGAATATTGTAAATGCACAAACAGTAATTTCTCCACATTGCAAGGTGCAATTCTGAAATTTTTTGCTTTTTCCTGCTCCTCTTAGCATGATAAAGAAGATTCAAAGAGAGTGAGATGCCAGCTCCTTTCATTCAGTCAGTAGCTTCAAACATTTCTGGTATATGAATAACATGGTTTTTCAATGGCAAAAATCAATGAATATTGTAAATGCACAAACAGTAATTTCTCCACATTGCAAGGTGCAATTCTGAAATTTTTTGCTTTTTCCTGCTCCTCTTAGCATGATAAAGAAGATTCAAAGAGAGTGAGATGCCAGCTCCTTTCATTCAGTCAGTAGCTTCAAACATTTCTGGTATATGAATAACATGATGTTTTTCAATGGCAAAAATCAATGAATATTGTAAATGCACAAACAGTAATTTCTCCGCATTGCAAGGTGCAATTCTGAAATTTTTTGCTTTTTCCTGCTCCTCTTAGCATGATAAAGAAGATTCAAAGAGAGTGAGATGCCAGCTCCTTTCATTCAGTCAGTAGCTTCAATCATTTCTGGACGTTTTTCAATGGCAAAAATCAATGAATATTGTAAATGCACAAACAGTAATTTCTCCGCATTGCAAGGTGCAATTCTGAAATTTTTTGCTTTTTCCTGCTCCTCTTAGCATGATAAAGAAGATTCAAAGAGAGTGAGATGTCAGCTCCTTTCATTCAGTCAGTAGCTTCAAACATTTCTGGTATATGAATAACATGATGTTTTTCAATGGCTAAAATCAATGAATATTGTAAATGCACAAACAGTAATTTCTCCGCATTGCAAGGTGCAATTCTGAAATTTTTTGCTTTTTCCTGCTCCTCTTAGCATGATAAAGAAGATTCAAAGAGAGTGAGATGCCAGCTCCTTTCATTCAGTCAGTAGCTTCAATCATTTCTGGACGTTTTTCAATTGCAAAAATCAATGAATATTGTAAATGCACAAACAGTAATTTCTCCGCATTGCAAGGTGCAATTCTGAAATTTTTTGCTTTTTCCTGCTCCTCTTAGCATGATAAAGAAGATTCAAAGAGAGTGAGATGCCAGCTCCTTTCATTCAGTCAGTAGCTTCAATCATTTCTGGACGTTTTTCAATGGCAAAAATCAATGAATATTGTAAATGCACAAACAGTAATTTCTCCGCATTGCAAGGTGCAATTCTGAAATTTTTTGCTTTTTCCTGCTCCTCTTAGCATGATAAAGAAGATTCAAAGAGAGTGAGATGCCAGCTCCTTTCATTCAGTCAGTAGCTTCAAACATTTCTGGAATATGAATAACATGATGTTTTTCAATGGCAAAAATCAATGAATATTGTAAATGCACAAACAGTAATTTCTCCGCATTGCAAGGTGCAAGTCTGAAATTTTTTGCTTTTTCCTGCTCCTCTTAGCATGATAAAGAAGATTCAAAGAGTGAGATGCCAGCTACTTTCATTCAGTCAGTAGCTTCAATCATTTCTGGACGTTTTTCAATGGTAAAAATCAATGAATATTGTAAATGCACAAACAGTAATTTCTCCACATTGCAATGTGCAATTCTAAAATTTTTTGCTTTTTCCTGCTCCTCTTAGCATGATAAAGAAGATTCAAAGAGAGTGAGATGCCAGCTCCTTTCATTCAGTCAGTAGCTTCAAACATTTCTGGTATATGAATAACATGATGTTTTTCAATGGCAAAAATCAATGAATATTGTAAATGCACAAACAGTAATTTCTCCGCATTGCAAGGTGCAATTCTGAAATTTTTTGCTTTTTCCTGCTCCTCTTAGCATGATAAAGAAGATTCAAAGAGAGTGAGATGCCAACTCCTTTCATTCAGTCAGTAGCTTCAAACATTTCTGGTATATGAATAACATGATGTTTTTCAATGGCAAAAATCAATGAATATTGTAAATGCACAAACAGTAATTTCTCCGCATTGCAAGGTGCAATTCTGAAATTTTTTGCTTTTTCCTGCTCCTCTTAGCATGATAGAGAAGATTCAAAGAGAGTGAGGTGCCAGCTCCTTTCATTCAGTCAGTAGCTTCAAACATTTCTGGTATATGAATAACATGTTTTTCAATGGCAAAAATCAATGAATATTGTAAATGCACAAACAGTAATTTCTCCGCATTGCAAGGTGAAATTCTGAAATTTTTTGCTTTTTCCTGCTCCTCTTAGCATGATAAAGAAGATTCAAAGAGAGTGAGATGCCAGCTCCTTTCATTCAATCAGTAGCTTCAATCATTTCTGGACGTTTTTCAATGGCAAAAATCAATGAATATTGTAAATGCACAAACAGTAATTTCTCCGCATTGCAAGGTGCAAGTCTGAAATTTTTTGCTTTTTCCTGCTCCTCTTAGCATGATAAAGAAGATTCAAAGAGAGTGAGATGCCAGCTCCTTTCATTCAGTCAGTAGCTTCAAACATTTCTGGTATATGAATAACATGATGTTTTTCAATGGCAAAAATCAATGAATATTGTAAATGCACAAACAGTAATTTCTCCGCATTGCAAGGTGCAAGTCTGAAATTTTTTGCTTTTTCCTGCTCCTCTTAGCATGATAAAGAAGATTCAAAGAGAGTGAGATGCCAGCTACTTTCATTCAGTCAGTAGCTTCAATCATTTCTGGACGTTTTTCAATGGTAAAAATCAATGAATATTGTAAATGCACAAACAGTAATTTCTCCACATTGCAAGGTGCAATTCTGAAATTTTTTGCTTTTTCCTGCTCCTCTTAGCATGATAAAGAAGATTCAAAGAGAGTGAGATGCCAGCTCCTTTCATTCAGTCAGTAGCTTCAAACATTTCTGGTATATGAATAACATGATGTTTTTCAATGGCAAAAATCAATGAATATTGTAAATGCACAAACAGTAATTTCTCCACATTGCAAGGTGCAATTCTGAAATTTTTTGCTTTTTCCTGCTCCTCTTAGCATGATAAAGAAGATTCAAAGAGAGTGAGATGCCAGCTCCTTTCATTCAGTCAGTAGCTTCAAACATTTCTGGTATATGAATAACATGATGTTTTTCAATGGCAAAAATCAATGAATATTGTAAATGCACAAACAGTAATTTCTCCGCATTGCAAGGTGCAATTCTGAAATTTTTTGCTTTTTCCTGCTCCTCTTAGCATGATAAAGAAGATTCAAATAGAGTGAGATGCCAGCTCCTTTCATTCAGTCAGTAGCTTCAATCATTTCTGGACGTTTTTCAATGGCAAAAATCAATGAATATTGTAAATGCACAAACAGTAATTTCTCCGCATTGCAAGGTGCAATTCTGAAATTTTTTGCTTTTTCCTGCTCCTCTTAGCATGATAAAGAAGATTCAAAGAGAGTGAGATGTCAGCTCCTTTCATTCAGTCAGTAGCTTCAAACATTTCTGGTATATGAATAACATGATGTTTTTCAATGGCAAAAATCAATGAATATTGTAAATGCACAAACAGTAATTTCTCCGCATTGCAAGGTGCAATTCTGAAATTTTTTGCTTTTTCCTGCTCCTCTTAGCATGATAAAGAAGATTCAAAGAGAGTGAGATGCCAGCTCCTTTCATTCAGTCAGTAGCTTCACTCATTTCTGGACGTTTTTCAATGGCAAAAATCAATGAATATCGTAAATGCACAAACAGTAATTTCTCCGCATTGCAAGGTGCAATTCTGAAATTTTTTGCTTTTTCCTGCTCCTCTTAGCATGATAGAGAAGATTCAAAGAGAGTGAGGTGCCAGCTCCTTTCATTCAGTCAGTAGCTTCAAACATTTCTGGTATATGAATAACATGTTTTTCAATGGCAAAAATCAATGAATATTGTAAATGCACAAACAGTAATTTCTCCGCATTGCAAGGTGAAATTCTGAAATTTTTTGCTTTTTCCTGCTCCTCTTAGCATGATAAAGAAGATTCAAAGAGAGTGAGATGCCAGCTCCTTTCATTCAATCAGTAGCTTCAATCATTTCTGGACGTTTTTCAATGGCAAAAATCAATGAATATTGTAAATGCACAAACAGTAATTTCTCCGCATTGCAAGGTGCAAGTCTGAAATTTTTTGCTTTTTCCTGCTCCTCTTAGCATGATAAAGAAGATTCAAAGAGAGTGAGATGCCAGCTCCTTTCATTCAGTCAGTAGCTTCAAACATTTCTGGTATATGAATAACATGATGTTTTTCAATGGCAAAAATCAATGAATATTGTAAATGCACAAACAGTAATTTCTCCGCATTGCAAGGTGCAAGTCTGAAATTTTTTGCTTTTTCCTGCTCCTCTTAGCATGATAAAGAAGATTCAAAGAGAGTGAGATGCCAGCTACTTTCATTCAGTCAGTAGCTTCAATCATTTCTGGACGTTTTTCAATGGTAAAAATCAATGAATATTGTAAATGCACAAACAGTAATTTCTCCACATTGCAAGGTGCAATTCTGAAATTTTTTGCTTTTTCCTGCTCCTCTTAGCATGATAAAGAAGATTCAAAGAGAGTGAGATGCCAGCTCCTTTCATTCAGTCAGTAGCTTCAAACATTTCTGGTATATGAATAACATGATGTTTTTCAATGGCAAAAATCAATGAATATTGTAAATGCACAAACAGTAATTTCTCCACATTGCAAGGTGCAATTCTGAAATTTTTTGCTTTTTCCTGCTCCTCTTAGCATGATAAAGAAGATTCAAAGAGAGTGAGATGCCAGCTCCTTTCATTCAGTCAGTAGCTTCAAACATTTCTGGTATATGAATAACATGATGTTTTTCAATGGCAAAAATCAATGAATATTGTAAATGCACAAACAGTAATTTCTCCGCATTGCAAGGTGCAATTCTGAAATTTTTTGCTTTTTCCTGCTCCTCTTAGCATGATAAAGAAGATTCAAATAGAGTGAGATGCCAGCTCCTTTCATTCAGTCAGTAGCTTCAATCATTTCTGGACGTTTTTCAATGGCAAAAATCAATGAATATTGTAAATGCACAAACAGTAATTTCTCCGCATTGCAAGGTGCAATTCTGAAATTTTTTGCTTTTTCCTGCTCCTCTTAGCATGATAAAGAAGATTCAAAGAGAGTGAGATGTCAGCTCCTTTCATTCAGTCAGTAGCTTCAAACATTTCTGGTATATGAATAACATGATGTTTTTCAATGGCAAAAATCAATGAATATTGTAAATGCACAAACAGTAATTTCTCCGCATTGCAAGGTGCAATTCTGAAATTTTTTGCTTTTTCCTGCTCCTCTTAGCATGATAAAGAAGATTCAAAGAGAGTGAGATGCCAGCTCCTTTCATTCAGTCAGTAGCTTCAAACATTTCTGGTATATGAATAACATGATGTTTTTCAATGGCAAAAATCAATGAATATTGTAAATGCACAAACAGTAATTTCTCCGCATTGCAAGGTGCAAGTCTGAAATTTTTTGCTTTTTCCTGCTCCTCTTAGCATGATAAAGAAGATTCAAAGAGAGTGAGATGCCAGCTCCTTTCATTCAGTCAGTAGCTTCAATCATTTCTGGATGTTTTTCAATGGCAAAAATCAATGAATATTGTAAATGCACAAACTGTAATTTCTCCGTATTGCAAGGTGCAATTCTGAAATTTTTTGCTTTTTCCTGCTACTCTTAGCATGATAAAGAAGATTCAAAGAGAGTGAGATGCCAGCTCCTTTCATTCAGTCAGTAGCTTCAATCATTTCTGGACGTTTTTCAATGGCAAAAATCAATGAATATTGTAAATGCACAAACAGTAATTTCTCCGCATTGCAAGGTGCAATTCTGAAATTTTTTGCTTTTTCCTGCTCCTCTTAGCATGATAAAGAAGATTCAAAGAGAGTGAGATGACAGCTCCTTTCATTTAGTCAGTACCTTCAATCATTTCTGGACGTTTTTCAATGGCAAAAATCAATGAATATTGTAAATGCACAAACAGTAATTTCTCCGCATTGCAAGGTGCAATTCTGAAATTTTTTGCTTTTTCCCGCTCCTCTTAGCATGATAAAGAAGATTGAAAGAGAGTGAGGTGCCAGCTCCTTTCATTCAGTCAGTAGCTTCAAACATTTCTGGTATATGAATAACATGTTTTTCAGTGGCAAAAATCAATGAATATTGTAAATGCACAAACAGTAATTTCTCCGCATTGCAAGGTGCAATTCTGAAATTTTTTGATTTTTCCTGCTCCTCTTAGCATGATAAAGAAGATTCAAAGAGAGTGAGATGCCAGCTCCTTTCATTCAGTCAGTAGCTTCAATCATTTCTGGACGTTTTTCAATGGCAAAAATCAATGAATATTGTAAATGCACAAACAGTAATTTCTCCGCATTGCAAGGTGCAATTCTGAAATTTTTTGCTTTTTCCTGCTCCTCTTAGCATGATAAAGAAGATTCAAAGAGAGTGAGATGCCAGCTCCTTTCATTCAGTCAGTAGCTTCAAACATTTCTGGTATATGAATAACATGATGTTTTTCAATGGCAAAAATCAATGAATATTGTAAATGCACAAACAGTAATTTCTCCGCATTGCAAGGTGCAATTCTGAAATTTTTTGCTTTTTCCTGCTCCTCTTAGCATGATAAAGAAGATTCAAAGAGAGTGAGATGCCAGCTCCTTTCATTCAGTCAGTAGCTTCAAACATTTCTGGTATATGAATAACATGATGTTTTTCAATGGCAAAAATCAATGAATATTGTAAATGCACAAACAGTAATTTCTCCGCATTGCAAGGTGCAAGTCTGAAATTTTTTGCTTTTTCCTGCTCCTCTTAGCATGATAAAGAAGATTCAAAGAGAGTGAGATGCCAGCTACTTTCATTCAGTCAGTAGCTTCAATCATTTCTGGACGTTTTTCAATGGTAAAAATCAATGAATATTGTAAATGCACAAACAGTAATTTCTCCACATTGCAAGGTGCAATTCTGAAATTTTTTGCTTTTTCCTGCTCCTCTTAGCATGATAAAGAAGATTCAAAGAGAGTGAGATGCCAGCTCCTTTCATTCAGTCAGTAGCTTCAAACATTTCTGGTATATGAATAACATGATGTTTTTCAATGGCAAAAATCAATGAATATTGTAAATGCACAAACAGTAATTTCTCCGCATTGCAAGGTGCAATGCTGAAATTTTTTGCTTTTTCCTGCTCCTCTTAGCATGATAAAGAAGATTCAAAGAGAGTGAGATGCCAGCTCCTTTCATTCAATCAGTAGCTTCAATCATTTCTGGACGTTTTTCAATGGCAAAAATCAATGAATATTGTAAATGCACAAACAGTAATTTCTCCGCATTGCAAGGTGCAAGTCTGAAATTTTTTGCTTTTTCCTGCTCCTCTTAGCATGATAAAGAAGATTCAAAGAGAGTGAGATGCCAGCTCCTTTCATTCAGTCAGTAGCTTCAAACATTTCTGGTATATGAATAACATGATGTTTTTCAATGGCAAAAATCAATGAATATTGTAAATGCACAAACAGTAATTTCTCCGCATTGCAAGGTGCAAGTCTGAAATTTTTTGCTTTTTCCTGCTCCTCTTAGCATGATAAAGAAGATTCAAAGAGAGTGAGATGCCAGCTACTTTCATTCAGTCAGTAGCTTCAATCATTTCTGGACGTTTTTCAATGGTAAAAATCAATGAATATTGTAAATGCACAAACAGTAATTTCTCCACATTGCAAGGTGCAATTCTGAAATTTTTTGCTTTTTCCTGCTCCTCTTAGCATGATAAAGAAGATTCAAAGAGAGTGAGATGCCAGCTCCTTTCATTCAGTCAGTAGCTTCAAACATTTCTGGTATATGAATAACATGATGTTTTTCAATGGCAAAAATCAATGAATATTGTAAATGCACAAACAGTAATTTCTCCACATTGCAAGGTGCAATTCTGAAATTTTTTGCTTTTTCCTGCTCCTCTTAGCATGATAAAGAAGATTCAAAGAGAGTGAGATGCCAGCTCCTTTCATTCAGTCAGTAGCTTCAAACATTTCTGGTATATGAATAACATGATGTTTTTCAATGGCAAAAATCAATGAATATTGTAAATGCACAAACAGTAATTTCTCCGCATTGCAAGGTGCAATTCTGAAATTTTTTGCTTTTTCCTGCTCCTCTTAGCATGATAAAGAAGATTCAAATAGAGTGAGATGCCAGCTCCTTTCATTCAGTCAGTAGCTTCAATCATTTCTGGACGTTTTTCAATGGCAAAAATCAATGAATATTGTAAATGCACAAACAGTAATTTCTCCGCATTGCAAGGTGCAATTCTGAAATTTTTTGCTTTTTCCTGCTCCTCTTAGCATGATAAAGAAGATTCAAAGAGAGTGAGATGTCAGCTCCTTTCATTCAGTCAGTAGCTTCAAACATTTCTGGTATATGAATAACATGATGTTTTTCAATGGCAAAAATCAATGAATATTGTAAATGCACAAACAGTAATTTCTCCGCATTGCAAGGTGCAATTCTGAAATTTTTTGCTTTTTCCTGCTCCTCTTAGCATGATAAAGAAGATTCAAAGAGAGTGAGATGCCAGCTCCTTTCATTCAGTCAGTAGCTTCAAACATTTCTGGTATATGAATAACATGATGTTTTTCAATGGCAAAAATCAATGAATATTGTAAATGCACAAACAGTAATTTCTCCGCATTGCAAGGTGCAAGTCTGAAATTTTTTGCTTTTTCCTGCTCCTCTTAGCATGATAAAGAAGATTCAAAGAGAGTGAGATGCCAGCTCCTTTCATTCAGTCAGTAGCTTCAATCATTTCTGGATGTTTTTCAATGGCAAAAATCAATGAATATTGTAAATGCACAAACTGTAATTTCTCCGTATTGCAAGGTGCAATTCTGAAATTTTTTGCTTTTTCCTGCTACTCTTAGCATGATAAAGAAGATTCAAAGAGAGTGAGATGCCAGCTCCTTTCATTCAGTCAGTAGCTTCAATCATTTCTGGACGTTTTTCAATGGCAAAAATCAATGAATATTGTAAATGCACAAACAGTAATTTCTCCGCATTGCAAGGTGCAATTCTGAAATTTTTTGCTTTTTCCTGCTCCTCTTAGCATGATAAAGAAGATTCAAAGAGAGTGAGATGACAGCTCCTTTCATTTAGTCAGTACCTTCAATCATTTCTGGACGTTTTTCAATGGCAAAAATCAATGAATATTGTAAATGCACAAACAGTAATTTCTCCGCATTGCAAGGTGCAATTCTGAAATTTTTTGCTTTTTCCCGCTCCTCTTAGCATGATAAAGAAGATTGAAAGAGAGTGAGGTGCCAGCTCCTTTCATTCAGTCAGTAGCTTCAAACATTTCTGGTATATGAATAACATGTTTTTCAATGGCAAAAATCAATGAATATTGTAAATGCACAAACAGTAATTTCTCCGCATTGCAAGGTGCAAGTCTGAAATTTTTTGCTTTTTCCTGCTCCTCTTAGCATGATAAAGAAGATTCAAAGAGAGTGAGATGCCAGCTACTTTCATTCAGTCAGTAGCTTCAATCATTTCTGGACGTTTGTCAATGGTAAAAATCAATGAATATTGTAAATGCACAAACAGTAATTTCTCCACATTGCAAGGTGCAATTCTGAAATTTTTTGCTTTTTCCTGCTCCTCTTAGCATGATAAAGAAGATTCAAAGAGAGTGAGATGCCAGCTCCTTTCATTCAGTCAGTAGCTTCAAACATTTCTGGTATATGAATAACATGATGTTTTTCAATGGCAAAAATCAATGAATATTGTAAATGCACAAACAGTAATTTCTCCGCATTGCAAGGTGCAATTCTGAAATTTTTTGCTTTTTCCTGCTCCTCTTAGCATGATAAAGAAGATTCAAAGAGAGTGAGATGCCAGCTCCTTTCATTCAGTCAGTAGCTTCATTCATTTCTGGATGTTTTTCAATGGCAAAAATCAATGAATATTGTAAATGCACAAACTGTAATTTCTCCGCATTGCAAGGTGCAATTCTGAAATTTTTTGCTTTTTCCTGCTCCTCTTAGCATGATAAAGAAGATTCAAAGAGAGTGAGATGCCAGCTCCTTTCATTCAGTCAGTAGCTTCAATCATTTCTGGACGTTTTTCAGTGGCAAAAATCAATGAATATTGTAAATGCACAAACAGTAATTTCTCCGCATTGCAAGGTGCAATTCTGAAATTTTTTGCTTTTTCCTGCTCCTCTTAGCATGATAAAGAAGATTCAAAGAGAGTGAGATGCCAGCTCCTTTCATTCAGTCAGTACCTTCAATCATTTCTGGACGTTTTTCAATGGCAAAAATCAATGAATATTGTAAATGCACAAACAGTAATTTCTCCGCATTGCAAGGTGCAAGTCTGAAATTTTTTGCTTTTTCCTGCTCCTCTTAGCATGATAAAGAAGATTCAAAGAGAGTGAGATGCCAGCTACTTTCATTCAGTCAGTAGCTTCAATCATTTCTGGACGTTTTTCAATGGTAAAAATCAATGAATATTGTAAATGCACAAACAGTAATTTCTCCACATTGCAAGGTGCAATTCTGAAATTTTTTGCTTTTTCCTGCTCCTCTTAGCATGATAAAGAAGATTCAAAGAGAGTGAGATGCCAGCTCCTTTCATTCAGTCAGTAGCTTCAAACATTTCTGGTATATGAATAACATGATGTTTTTCAATGGCAAAAATCAATGAATATTGTAAATGCACAAACAGTAATTTCTCCACATTGCAAGGTGCAATTCTGAAATTTTTTGCTTTTTCCTGCTCCTCTTAGCATGATAAAGAAGATTCAAAGAGAGTGAGATGCCAGCTCCTTTCATTCAGTCAGTAGCTTCAAACATTTCTGGTATATGAATAACATGATGTTTTTCAATGGCAAAAATCAATGAATATTGTAAATGCACAAACAGTAATTTCTCCGCATTGCAAGGTGCAATTCTGAAATTTTTTGCTTTTTCCTGCTCCTCTTAGCATGATAAAGAAGATTCAAAGAGAGTGAGATGGCAGCTCCTTTCATTCAGTCAGTAGCTTCAATCATTTCTGGACGTTTTTCAATGGCAAAAATCAATGAATATTGTAAATGCACAAACAGTAATTTCTCCGCATTGCAAGGTGCAATTCTGAAATTTTTTGCTTTTTCCTGCTCCTCTTAGCATGATAAAGAAGATTCAAAGAGAGTGAGATGTCAGCTCCTTTCATTCAGTCAGTAGCTTCAAACATTTCTGGTATATGAATAACATGATGTTTTTCAATGGCAAAAATCAATGAATATTGTAAATGCACAAACAGTAATATCTCCACATTGCAAGGTGCAATTCTGAAATTTTTTGCTTTTTCCTGTTAATCCTAGCATGATAAAGAAGATTCAAAGAGAGTGAGATGTCAGCTCCTTTCATTCAGTCAGTAGCTTCAAACATTTCTGGTATATGAAAAACATGTTTTTCAATGGCAAAAATCAATGAATATTGTAAATGCACAAACAGTAATATCTCCACATTGCACGGTGCAATTCTGAAATTTTTAGCTTTTTCCTGTTAATCCTAGCATGATAAAGAAGATTCAAAGAGAGTGAGATGCCAGCTCCTTTCATTCAGTCAGTAGCTTCAAACATTTCTGGTATATGAAAAACATGTTTTTCAATGGCAAAAATCAATGAATATTGTAAATGCACAAACAGTAATATCTCCACATTGCAAGGTGCAATTCTGAAATTTTTTGCTTTTTCCTGTTAATCCTAGCATGATAAAGAAGATTCAAAGAGAGTGAGATGCCAGCTCCTTTCATTCAGTCAGTAGCTTCAAACATTTCTGGTATATGAAAAACATGTTTTTCAATGGCAAAAATCAATGAATATTGTAAATGCACAAACAGTAATTTCTCCGCATTGCAAGGTGCAAGTCTGAAATTTTTTGCTTTTTCCTGCTCCTCTTAGCATGATAAAGAAGATTCAAAGAGAGTGAGATGCCAGCTCCTTTCATTCAGTCAGTAGCTTCAATCATTTCTGGACGTTTTTCAATGGCAAAAATCAATGAATATTGTAAATGCACAAACAGTAATTTCTCCGCATTGCAAGGTGCAATTCTGAAATTTTTTGCTTTTTCCTGCTCCTCTTAGCATGATAAAGAAGATTCAAAGAGAGTGAGATGCCAGCTCCTTTCATTCAGTCAGTAGCTTCAAACATTTCTGGTATATGAATAACATGATGTTTTTCAATGGCAAAAATCAATGAATATTGTAAATGCACAAACAGTAATTTCTCCGCATTGCAAGGTGCAAGTCTGAAATTTTTTGCTTTTTCCTGCTCCTCTTAGCATGATAAAGAAGATTCAAAGAGAGTGAGATGCCAGTTACTTTCATGCAGTCAGTAGCTTCAATCATTTCTGGACGTTTTTCAATGGTAAAAATCAATGAATATTGTAAATGCACAAACAGTAATTTCTCCACATTGCAAGGTGCAATTCTGAAATTTTTTGCTTTTTCCTGCTCCTCTTAGCATGATAAAGAAGATTCAAAGAGAGTGAGATGCCAGCTCCTTTCATTCAGTCAGTAGCTTCAAACATTTCTGGTATATGAATAACATGATGTTTTTCAATGGCAAAAATCAATGAATATTGTAAATGCACAAACAGTAATTTCTCCGCATTGCAAGGTGCAATTCTGAAATTTTTTGCTTTTTCCTGCTCCACTTAGCATGATAAAGAAGATTCAAAGAGAGTGAGATGCCAGCTCCTTTCATTCAGTCAGTAGCTTCAAACATTTCTGGTATATGAATAACATGATGTTTTTCAATGGCAAAAATCAATGAATATTGTAAATGCACAAACAGTAATTTCTCCGCATTGCAAGGTGCAATTCTGAAATTTTTTGCTTTTTCCTGCTCCTCTTAGCATGATAAAGAAGATTCAAAGAGAGTGAGATGTCAGCTCCTTTCATTCAGTCAGTAGCTTCAAACATTTCTGGTATATGAATAACATGATGTTTTTCAATGGCAAAAATCAATGAATATTGTAAATGCACAAACAGTAATTTCTCCGCATTGCAAGGTGCAATTCTGAAATTTTTTGCTTTTTCCTGCTCCTCTTAGCATGATAAAGAAGATTCAAAGAGAGTGAGATGCCAGCTCCTTTCATTCAGTCAGTAGCTTCAATCATTTCTGGATGTTTTTCAATGGCAAAAATCAATGAATATTGTAAATGCACAAACAGTAATTTCTCCGCATTGCAAGGTGCAATTCTGAAATTTTTTGCTTTTTCCTGCTCCTCTTAGCATGATAAAGAAGATTCAAAGAGAGTGAGATGCCAGCTCCTTTCATTCAGTCAGTAGCTTCAAACATTTCTGGTATATGAATAACATGATGTTTTTCAATGGCAAAAATCAATGAATATTGTAAATGCACAAACAGTAATTTCTCCGCATTGCAAGGTGCAATTCTGAAATTTTTTGCTTTTTCCTGCTCCTCTTAGCATGATAAAGAAGATTCAAAGAGAGTGAAATGCCAGCTCCTTTCATTCAGTCAGTAGCTTCAATCATTTCTGGACGTTTTTCAATGGCAAAAATCAATGAATATTGTAAATGCACAAACAGTAATTTCTCCGCATTGCAAGGTGCAATTCTGAAATTTTTTGCTTTTTCCTGCTCCTCTTAGCATGATAAAGAAGATTCAAAGAGAGTGAGATGTCAGCTCCTTTCATTCAGTCAGTAGCTTCAAACATTTCTGGTATATGAATAACATGATGTTTTTCAATGGCTAAAATCAATGAATATTGTAAATGCACAAACAGTAATTTCTCCGCATTGCAAGGTGCAATTCTGAAATTTTTTGCTTTTTCCTGCTCCTCTTAGCATGATAAAGAAGATTCAAAGAGAGTGAGATGCCAGCTCCTTTCATTCAGTCAGTAGCTTCAATCATTTCTGGACGTTTTTCAATGGCAAAAATCAATGAATATTGTAAATGCACAAACAGTAATTTCTCCGCATTGCAAGGTGCAATTCTGAAATTTTTTGCTTTTTCCTGCTCCTCTTAGCATGATAAAGAAGATTCAAAGAGAGTGAGATGCCAGCTCCTTTCATTCAGTCAGTAGCTTCAATCATTTCTGGACGTTTTTCAATGGCAAAAATCAATGAATATTGTAAATGCACAAACAGTAATTTCTCCGCATTGCAAGGTGCAATTCTGAAATTTTTTGCTTTTTCCTGCTCCTCTTAGCATGATAAAGAAGATTCAAAGAGAGTGAGATGCCAGCTCCTTTCATTCAGTCAGTAGCTTCAAACATTTCTGGAATATGAATAACATGATGTTTTTCAATGGCAAAAATCAATGAATATTGTAAATGCACAAACAGTAATTTCTCCGCATTGCAAGGTGCAAGTCTGAAATTTTTTGCTTTTTCCTGCTCCTCTTAGCATGATAAAGAAGATTCAAAGAGAGTGAGATGCCAGCTACTTTCATTCAGTCAGTAGCTTCAATCATTTCTGGACGTTTTTCAATGGTAAAAATCAATGAATATTGTAAATGCACAAACAGTAATTTCTCCACATTGCAATGTGCAATTCTAAAATTTTTTGCTTTTTCCTGCTCCTCTTAGCATGATAAAGAAGATTCAAAGAGAGTGAGATGCCAGCTCCTTTCATTCAGTCAGTAGCTTCAAACATTTCTGGTATATGAATAACATGATGTTTTTCAATGGCAAAAATCAATGAATATTGTAAATGCACAAACAGTAATTTCTCCACATTGCAAGGTGCAATTCTGAAATTTTTTGCTTTTTCCTGCTCCTCTTAGCATGATAAAGAAGATTCAAAGAGAGTGAGATGCCAACTCCTTTCATTCAGTCAGTAGCTTCAAACATTTCTGGTATATGAATAACATGATGTTTTTCAATGGCAAAAATCAATGAATATTGTAAATGCACAAACAGTAATTTCTCCGCATTGCAAGGTGCAATTCTGAAATTTTTTGCTTTTTCCTGCTCCTCTTAGCATGATAAAGAAGATTCAAAGAGAGTGAGGTGCCAGCTCCTTTCATTCAGTCAGTAGCTTCAAACATTTCTGGTATATGAATAACATGTTTTTCAATGGCAAAAATCAATGAATATTGTAAATGCACAAACAGTAATTTCTCCGCATTGCAAGGTGCAATTCTGAAATTTTTTGCTTTTTCCTGCTCCTCTTAGCATGATAAAGAAGATTCAAAGAGAGTGAGATGCCAGCTCCTTTCATTCAATCAGTAGCTTCAATCATTTCTGGACGTTTTTCAATGGCAAAAATCAATGAATATTGTAAATGCACAAACAGTAATTTCTCCGCATTGCAAGGTGCAATTCTGAAATTTTTTGCTTTTTCCTGCTCCTCTTAGCATGATAAAGAAGATTCAAAGAGAGTGAGATGCCAGATCCTTTCATTCAGTCAGTAGCTTCAATCATTTCTGGACGTTTTTCAATGGCAAAAATCAATGAATATTGTAAATGCACAAACAGTAATTTCTCCGCTTTGCAAGGTGCAATTCTGAAATTTTTTGCTTTTTCCTGCTCCTCTTAGCATGATAAAGAAGATTCAAAGAGAGTGAGATGCCAGCTCCTTTGATTCAGTCAGTAGCTTCAAACATTTCTGGTATATGAATAACATGATGTTTTTCAATGGCAAAAATCAATGAATATTGTAAATGCACAAACAGTAATTTCTCCGCATTGCAAGGTGCAAGTCTGAAATTTTTTGCTTTTTCCTGCTCCTCTTAGCATGATAAAGAAGATTCAAAGAGAGTGAGATGCCAGCTACTTTCATTCAGTCAGTAGCTTCAATCATTTCTGGACGTTTTTCAATGGTAAAAATCAATGAATATTGTAAATGCACAAACAGTAATTTCTCCACATTGCAAGGTGCAATTCTGAAATTTTTTGCTTTTTCCTGCTCCTCTTAGCATGATAAAGAAGATTCAAAGAGAGTGAGATGCCAGCTCCTTTCATTCAGTCAGTAGCTTCAAACATTTCTGGTATATGAATAACATGATGTTTTTCAAAGGCAAAAATCAATGAATATTGTAAATGCACAAACAGTAATTTCTCCGCATTGCAAGGTGCAAGTCTGAAATTTTTTGCTTTTTCCTGCTCCTCTTAGCATGATAAAGAAGATTCAAAGAGAGTGAGATGCCAGCTACTTTCATTCAGTCAGTAGCTTCAATCATTTCTGGACGTTTTTCAATGGTAAAAATCAATGAATATTGTAAATGCACAAACAGTAATTTCTCCACATTGCAAGGTGCAATTCTGAAATTTTTTGCTTTTTCCTGCTCCTCTTAGCATGATAAAGAAGATTCAAAGAGAGTGAGATGCCAGCTCCTTTCATTCAGTCAGTAGCTTCAAACATTTCTGGTATATGAATAACATGATGTTTTTCAATGGCAAAAATCAATGAATATTGTAAATGCACAAACAGTAATTTCTCCACATTGCAAGGTGCAATTCTGAAATTTTTTGCTTTTTCCTGCTCCTCTTAGCATGATAAAGAAGATTCAAAGAGAGTGAGATGCCAGCTCCTTTCATTCAGTCAGTAGCTTCAAACATTTCTGGTATATGAATAACATGATGTTTTTCAATGGCAAAAATCAATGAATATTGTAAATGCACAAACAGTAATTTCTCCGCATTGCAAGGTGCAATTCTGAAATTTTTTGCTTTTTCCTGCTCCTCTTAGCATGATAAAGAAGATTCAAAGAGAGTGAGATGCCAACTCCTTTCATTCAGTCAGTAGCTTCAAACATTTCTGGTATATGAATAACATGATGTTTTTCAATGGCAAAAATCAATGAATATTGTAAATGCACAAACAGTAATTTCTCCGCATTGCAAGGTGCAATTCTGAAATTTTTTGCTTTTTCCTGCTCCTCTTAGCATGATAAAGAAGATTCAAAGAGAGTGAGGTGCCAGCTCCTTTCATTCAGTCAGTAGCTTCAAACATTTCTGGTATATGAATAACATGTTTTTCAATGGCAAAAATCAATGAATATTGTAAATGCACAAACAGTAATTTCTCCGCATTGCAAGGTGCAATTCTGAAATTTTTTGCTTTTTCCTGCTCCTCTTAGCATGATAAAGAAGATTCAAAGAGAGTGAGATGCCAGCTCCTTTCATTCAATCAGTAGCTTCAATCATTTCTGGACGTTTTTCAATGGCAAAAATCAATGAATATTGTAAATGCACAAACAGTAATTTCTCCGCATTGCAAGGTGCAATTCTGAAATTTTTTGCTTTTTCCTGCTCCTCTTAGCATGATAAAGAAGATTCAAAGAAAGTGAGATGCCAGATCCTTTCATTCAGTCAGTAGCTTCAATCATTTCTGGACGTTTTTCAATGGCAAAAATCAATGAATATTGTAAATGCACAAACAGTAATTTCTCCGCTTTGCAAGGTGCAATTCTGAAATTTTTTGCTTTTTCCTGCTCCTCTTAGCATGATAAAGAAGATTCAAAGAGAGTGAGATGCCAGCTCCTTTGATTCAGTCAGTAGCTTCAAACATTTCTGGTATATGAATAACATGATGTTTTTCAATGGCAAAAATCAATGAATATTGTAAATGCACAAACAGTAATTTCTCCGCATTGCAAGGTGCAAGTCTGAAATTTTTTGCTTTTTCCTGCTCCTCTTAGCATGATAAAGAAGATTCAAAGAGAGTGAGATGCCAGCTACTTTCATTCAGTCAGTAGCTTCAATCATTTCTGGACGTTTTTCAATGGTAAAAATCAATGAATATTGTAAATGCACAAACAGTAATTTCTCCACATTGCAAGGTGCAATTCTGAAATTTTTTGCTTTTTCCTGCTCCTCTTAGCATGATAAAGAAGATTCAAAGAGAGTGAGATGCCAGCTCCTTTCATTCAGTCAGTAGCTTCAAACATTTCTGGTATATGAATAACATGATGTTTTTCAATGGCAAAAATCAATGAATATTGTAAATGCACAAACAGTAATTTCTCCGCATTGCAAGGTGCAAGTCTGAAATTTTTTGCTTTTTCCTGCTCCTCTTAGCATGATAAAGAAGATTCAAAGAGAGTGAGATGCCAGCTACTTTCATTCAGTCAGTAGCTTCAATCATTTCTGGACGTTTTTCAATGGTAAAAATCAATGAATATTGTAAATGCACAAACAGTAATTTCTCCACATTGCAAGGTGCAATTCTGAAATTTTTTGCTTTTTCCTGCTCCTCTTAGCATGATAAAGAAGATTCAAAGAGAGTGAGATGCCAGCTCCTTTCATTCAGTCAGTAGCTTCAAACATTTCTGGTATATGAATAACATGATGTTTTTCAATGGCAAAAATCAATGAATATTGTAAATGCACAAACAGTAATTTCTCCACATTGCAAGGTGCAATTCTGAAATTTTTTGCTTTTTCCTGCTCCTCTTAGCATGATAAAGAAGATTCAAAGAGAGTGAGATGCCAGCTCCTTTCATTCAGTCAGTAGCTTCAAACATTTCTGGTATATGAATAACATGATGTTTTTCAATGGCAAAAATCAATGAATATTGTAAATGCACAAACAGTAATTTCTCCGCATTGCAAGGTGCAATTCTGAAATTTTTTGCTTTTTCCTGCTCCTCTTAGCATGATAAAGAAGATTCAAAGAGAGTGAGATGCCAGCTCCTTTCATTCAGTCAGTAGCTTCAATCATTTCTGGACGTTTTTCAATGGCAAAAATCAATGAATATTGTAAATGCACAAACAGTAATTTCTCCGCATTGCAAGGTGCAATTCTGAAATTTTTTGCTTTTTCCTGCTCCTCTTAGCATGATAAAGAAGATTCAAAGAGAGTGAGATGCCAGCTCCTTTCATTCAGTCAGTAGCTTCAAACATTTCTGGTATATGAATAACATGATGTTTTTCAATGGCAAAAATCAATGAATATTGTAAATGCACAAACAGTAATTTCTCCGCATTGCAAGGTGCAAGTCTGAAATTTTTTGCTTTTTCCTGCTCCTCTTAGCATGATAAAGAAGATTCAAAGAGAGTGAGATGCCAGCTCCTTTCATTCAGTCAGTAGCTTCAATCATTTCTGGATGTTTTTCAATGGCAAAAATCAATGAATATTGTAAATGCACAAACTGTAATTTCTCCGTATTGCAAGGTGCAATTCTGAAATTTTTTGCTTTTTCCTGCTCCTCTTAGCATGATAAAGAAGATTCAAAGAGAGTGAGATGCCAGCTCCTTTCATTCAGTCAGTAGCTTCAATCATTTCTGGACGTTTTTCAATGGCAAAAATCAATGAATATTGTAAATGCACAAACAGTAATTTCTCCGCATTGCAAGGTGCAATTCTGAAATTTTTTGCTTTTTCCTGCTCCTCTTAGCATGATAAAGAAGATTCAAAGAGAGTGAGATGACAGCTCCTTTCATTTAGTCAGTACCTTCAATCATTTCTGGACGTTTTTCAATGGCAAAAATCAATGAATATTGTAAATGCACAAACAGTAATTTCTCCGCATTGCAAGGTGCAATTCTGAAATTTTTTGCTTTTTCCCGCTCCTCTTAGCATGATAAAGAAGATTGAAAGAGAGTGAGGTGCCAGCTCCTTTCATTCAGTCAGTAGCTTCAAACATTTCTGGTATATGAATAACATGTTTTTCAATGGCAAAAATCAATGAATATTGTAAATGCACAAACAGTAATTTCTCCGCATTGCAAGGTGCAATTCTGAAATTTTTTGATTTTTCCTGCTCCTCTTAGCATGATAAAGAAGATTCAAAGAGAGTGAGATGCCAGCTCCTTTCATTCAGTCAGTAGCTTCAATCATTTCTGGACGTTTTTCAATGGCAAAAATCAATGAATATTGTAAATGCACAAACAGTAATTTCTCCGCATTGCAAGGTGCAATTCTGAAATTTTTTGCTTTTTCCTGCTCCTCTTAGCATGATAAAGAAGATTCAAAGAGAGTGAGATGCCAGCTCCTTTCATTCAGTCAGTAGCTTCAAACATTTCTGGTATATGAATAACATGATGTTTTTCAATGGCAAAAATCAATGAATATTGTAAATGCACAAACAGTAATTTCTCCGCATTGCAAGGTGCAATTCTGAAATTTTTTGCTTTTTCCTGCTCCTCTTAGCATGATAAAGAAGATTCAAAGAGAGTGAGATGCCAGCTCCTTTCATTCAGTCAGTAGCTTCAAACATTTCTGGTATATGAATAACATGATGTTTTTCAATGGCAAAAATCAATGAATATTGTAAATGCACAAACAGTAATTTCTCCGCATTGCAAGGTGCAAGTCTGAAATTTTTTGCTTTTTCCTGCTCCTCTTAGCATGATAAAGAAGATTCAAAGAGAGTGAGATGCCAGCTACTTTCATTCAGTCAGTAGCTTCAATCATTTCTGGACGTTTTTCAATGGTAAAAATCAATGAATATTGTAAATGCACAAACAGTAATTTCTCCACATTGCAAGGTGCAATTCTGAAATTTTTTGCTTTTTCCTGCTCCTCTTAGCATGATAAAGAAGATTCAAAGAGAGTGAGATGCCAGCTCCTTTCATTCAGTCAGTAGCTTCAAACATTTCTGGTATATGAATAACATGATGTTTTTCAATGGCAAAAATCAATGAATATTGTAAATGCACAAACAGTAATTTCTCCGCATTGCAAGGTGCAATTCTGAAATTTTTTGCTTTTTCCTGCTCCTCTTAGCATGATAAAGAAGATTCAAAGAGAGTGAGATGCCAGCTCCTTTCATTCAGTCAGTAGCTTCAATCATTTCTGGATGTTTTTCAATGGCAAAAATCAATGAATATTGTAAATGCACAAACTGTAATTTCTCCGCATTGCAAGGTGCAATTCTGAAATTTTTTGCTTTTTCCTGCTCCTCTTAGCATGATAAAGAAGATTCAAAGAGAGTGAGATGCCAGCTCCTTTCATTCAGTCAGTAGCTTCAATCATTTCTGGACGTTTTTCAGTGGCAAAAATCAATGAATATTGTAAATGCACAAACAGTAATTTCTCCGCATTGCAAGGTGCAATTCTGAAATTTTTTGCTTTTTCCTGCTCCTCTTAGCATGATAAAGAAGATTCAAAGAGAGTGAGATGCCAGCTCCTTTCATTCAGTCAGTACCTTCAATCATTTCTGGACATTTTTCAATGGCAAAAATCAATGAATATTGTAAATGCACAAACAGTAATTTCTCCGCATTGCAAGGTGCAAGTCTGAAATTTTTTGCTTTTTCCTGCTCCTCTTAGCATGATAAAGAAGATTCAAAGAGAGTGAGATGCCAGCTACTTTCATTCAGTCAGTAGCTTCAATCATTTCTGGACGTTTTTCAATGGTAAAAATCAATGAATATTGTAAATGCACAAACAGTAATTTCTCCACATTGCAAGGTGCAATTCTGAAATTTTTTGCTTTTTCCTGCTCCTCTTAGCATGATAAAGAAGATTCAAAGAGAGTGAGATGCCAGCTCCTTTCATTCAGTCAGTAGCTTCAAACATTTCTGGTATATGAATAACATGATGTTTTTCAATGGCAAAAATCAATGAATATTGTAAATGCACAAACAGTAATTTCTCCACATTGCAAGGTGCAATTCTGAAATTTTTTGCTTTTTCCTGCTCCTCTTAGCATGATAAAGAAGATTCAAAGAGAGTGAGATGCCAGCTCCTTTCATTCAGTCAGTAGCTTCAAACATTTCTGGTATATGAATAACATGATGTTTTTCAATGGCAAAAATCAATGAATATTGTAAATGCACAAACAGTAATTTCTCCGCATTGCAAGGTGCAATTCTGAAATTTTTTGCTTTTTCCTGCTCCTCTTAGCATGATAAAGAAGATTCAAAGAGAGTGAGATGCCAGCTCCTTTCATTCAGTCAGTAGCTTCAATCATTTCTGGACGTTTTTCAGTGGCAAAAATCAATGAATATTGTAAATGCACAAACAGTAATTTCTCCGCATTGCAAGGTGCAATTCTGAAATTTTTTGCTTTCTCCTGCTCCTCTTAGCATGATAAAGAAGATTCAAAGAGAGTGAGATGTCAGCTCCTTTCATTCAGTCAGTAGCTTCAAACATTTCTGGTATATGAATAACGATGTTTTTCAATGGCAAAAATCAATGAATATTGTAAATGCACAAACAGTAATTTCTCCGCATTGCAAGGTGCAATTCTGAAATTTTTTGCTTTTTCCTGCTCCTCTTAGCATGATAAAGAAGATTCAAAGAGAGTGAGATGCCAGCTCCTTTCATTCAGTCAGTAGCTTCAATCATTTCTGGACGTTTTTCAATGGCAAAAATCAATGAATATTGTAAATGCACAAACAGTAATTTCTCCGCATTGCAAGGTGCAATTCTGAAATTTTTTGCTTTTTCCTGCTCCTCTTAGCATGATAAAGAAGATTCAAAGAGAGTGAGATGCCAGCTCCTTTCATTCAGTCAGTAGCTTCAAACATTTCTGGTATATGAATAACATGATGTTTTTCAATGGCAAAAATCAATGAATATTGTAAATGCACAAACAGTAATTTCTCCGCATTGCAAGGTGCAAGTCTGAAATTTTTTGCTTTTTCCTGCTCCTCTTAGCATGATAAAGAAGATTCAAAGAGAGTGAGATGCCAGCTCCTTTCATTCAGTCAGTAGCTTCAATCATTTCTGGATGTTTTTCAATGGCAAAAATCAATGAATATTGTAAATGCACAAACTGTAATTTCTCCGTATTGCAAGGTGCAATTCTGAAATTTTTTGCTTTTTCCTGCTCCTCTTAGCATGATAAAGAAGATTCAAAGAGAGTGAGATGCCAGCTCCTTTCATTCAGTCAGTAGCTTCAATCATTTCTGGACGTTTTTCAATGGCAAAAATCAATGAATATTGTAAATGCACAAACAGTAATTTCTCCGCATTGCAAGGTGCAATTCTGAAATTTTTTGCTTTTTCCTGCTCCTCTTAGCATGATAAAGAAGATTCAAAGAGAGTGAGATGACAGCTCCTTTCATTTAGTCAGTACCTTCAATCATTTCTGGACGTTTTTCAATGGCAAAAATCAATGAATATTGTAAATGCACAAACAGTAATTTCTCCGCATTGCAAGGTGCAATTCTGAAATTTTTTGCTTTTTCCCGCTCCTCTTAGCATGATAAAGAAGATTGAAAGAGAGTGAGGTGCCAGCTCCTTTCATTCAGTCAGTAGCTTCAAACATTTCTGGTATATGAATAACATGTTTTTCAATGGCAAAAATCAATGAATATGGTAAATGCACAAACAGTAATTTCTCCGCATTGCAAGGTGCAATTCTGAAATTTTTTGATTTTTCCTGCTCCTCTTAGCATGATAAAGAAGATTCAAAGAGAGTGAGATGCCAGCTCCTTTCATTCAGTCAGTAGCTTCAATCATTTCTGGACGTTTTTCAATGGCAAAAATCAATGAATATTGTAAATGCACAAACAGTAATTTCTCCGCATTGCAAGGTGCAATTCTGAAATTTTTTGCTTTTTCCTGCTCCTCTTAGCATGATAAAGAAGATTCAAAGAGAGTGAGATGCCAGCTCCTTTCATTCAGTCAGTAGCTTCAAACATTTCTGGTATATGAATAACATGATGTTTTTCAATGGCAAAAATCAATGAATATTGTAAATGCACAAACAGTAATTTCTCCGCATTGCAAGGTGCAATTCTGAAATTTTTTGCTTTTTCCTGCTCCTCTTAGCATGATAAAGAAGATTCAAAGAGAGTGAGATGCCAGCTCCTTTCATTCAGTCAGTAGCTTCAAACA
This sequence comes from Phyllobates terribilis, assembly GCF_046119375.1. Taxonomy (NCBI): domain Eukaryota; kingdom Metazoa; phylum Chordata; class Amphibia; order Anura; family Dendrobatidae; genus Phyllobates; species Phyllobates terribilis. The sequence goes on along the minus strand of NW_027368024.1, from coordinate 24,779 downwards.
TTTCTGGTATATGAATAACATGATGTTTTTCAATGGCAAAAATCAATGAATATTGTAAATGCACAAACAGTAATTTCTCCGCATTGCAAGGTGCAAGTCTGAAATTTTTTGCTTTTTCCTGCTCCTCTTAGCATGATAAAGAAGATTCAAAGAGAGTGAGATGCCAGCTACTTTCATTCAGTCAGTAGCTTCAATCATTTCTGGACGTTTTTCAATGGTAAAAATCAATGAATATTGTAAATGCACAAACAGTAATTTCTCCACATTGCAAGGTGCAATTCTGAAATTTTTTGCTTTTTCCTGCTCCTCTTAGCATGATAAAGAAGATTCAAAGAGAGTGAGATGCCAGCTCCTTTCATTCAGTCAGTAGCTTCAAACATTTCTGGTATATGAATAACATGATGTTTTTCAATGGCAAAAATCAATGAATATTGTAAATGCACAAACAGTAATTTCTCCGCATTGCAAGGTGCAATTCTGAAATTTTTTGCTTTTTCCTGCTCCTCTTAGCATGATAAAGAAGATTCAAAGAGAGTGAGATGCCAGCTCCTTTCATTCAGTCAGTAGCTTCAATCATTTCTGGATGTTTTTCAATGGCAAAAATCAATGAATATTGTAAATGCACAAACTGTAATTTTTCCGCATTGCAAGGTGCAATTCTGAAATTTTTTGCTTTTTCCTGCTCCTCTTAGCATGATAAAGAAGATTCAAAGAGAGTGAGATGCCAGCTCCTTTCATTCAGTCAGTAGCTTCAATCATTTCTGGACGTTTTTCAGTGGCAAAAATCAATGAATATTGTAAATGCACAAACAGTAATTTCTCCGCATTGCAAGGTGCAATTCTGAAATTTTTTGCTTTTTCCTGCTCCTCTTAGCATGATAAAGAAGATTCAAAGAGAGTGAGATGCCAGCTCCTTTCATTCAGTCAGTACCTTCAATCATTTCTGGACGTTTTTCAATGGCAAAAATCAATGAATATTGTAAATGCACAAACAGTAATTTCTCCGCATTGCAAGGTGCAATTCTGAAATTTTTTGATTTTTCCTGCTCCTCTTAGCATGATAAAGAAGATTCAAAGAGAGTGAGATGCCAGCTCCTTTCATTCAGTCAGTAGCTTCAATCATTTCTGGACGTTTTTCAATGGCAAAAATCAATGAATATTGTAAATGCACAAACAGTAATTTCTCCGCATTGCAAGGTGCAATTCTGAAATTTTTTGCTTTTTCCTGCTCCTCTTAGCATGATAAAGAAGATTCAAAGAGAGTGAGATGCCAGCTCCTTTCATTCAGTCAGTAGCTTCAAACATTTCTGGTATATGAATAACATGATGTTTTTCAATGGCAAAAATCAATGAATATTGTAAATGCACAAACAGTAATTTCTCCGCATTGCAAGGTGCAATTCTGAAATTTTTTGCTTTTTCCTGCTCCTCTTAGCATGATAAAGAAGATTCAAAGAGAGTGAGATGCCAGCTCCTTTCATTCAGTCAGTAGCTTCAAACATTTCTGGTATATGAATAACATGATGTTTTTCAATGGCAAAAATCAATGAATATTGTAAATGCACAAACAGTAATTTCTCCGCATTGCAAGGTGCAAGTCTGAAATTTTTTGCTTTTTCCTGCTCCTCTTAGCATGATAAAGAAGATTCAAAGAGAGTGAGATGCCAGCTACTTTCATTCAGTCAGTAGCTTCAATCATTTCTGGACGTTTTTCAATGGTAAAAATCAATGAATATTGTAAATGCACAAACAGTAATTTCTCCACATTGCAAGGTGCAATTCTGAAATTTTTTGCTTTTTCCTGCTCCTCTTAGCATGATAAAGAAGATTCAAAGAGAGTGAGATGCCAGCTCCTTTCATTCAGTCAGTAGCTTCAAACATTTCTGGTATATGAATAACATGATGTTTTTCAATGGCAAAAATCAATGAATATTGTAAATGCACAAACAGTAATTTCTCCGCATTGCAAGGTGCAATTCTGAAATTTTTTGCTTTTTCCTGCTCCTCTTAGCATGATAAAGAAGATTCAAAGAGAGTGAGATGCCAGCTCCTTTCATTCAGTCAGTAGCTTCAATCATTTCTGGATGTTTTTCAATGGCAAAAATCAATGAATATTGTAAATGCACAAACTGTAATTTCTCCGCATTGCAAGGTGCAATTCTGAAATTTTTTGCTTTTTCCTGCTCCTCTTAGCATGATAAAGAAGATTCAAAGAGAGTGAGATGCCAGCTCCTTTCATTCAGTCAGTAGCTTCAATCATTTCTGGACGTTTTTCAGTGGCAAAAATCAATGAATATTGTAAATGCACAAACAGTAATTTCTCCGCATTGCAAGGTGCAATTCTGAAATTTTTTGCTTTTTCCTGCTCCTCTTAGCATGATAAAGAAGATTCAAAGAGAGTGAGATGCCAGCTCCTTTCATTCAGTCAGTACCTTCAATCATTTCTGGACGTTTTTCAATGGCAAAAATCAATGAATATTGTAAATGCACAAACAGTAATTTCTCCGCATTGCAAGGTGCAAGTCTGAAATTTTTTGCTTTTTCCTGCTCCTCTTAGCATGATAAAGAAGATTCAAAGAGAGTGAGATGCCAGCTACTTTCATTCAGTCAGTAGCTTCAATCATTTCTGGACGTTTTTCAATGGTAAAAATCAATGAATATTGTAAATGCACAAACAGTAATTTCTCCACATTGCAAGGTGCAATTCTGAAATTTTTTGCTTTTTCCTGCTCCTCTTAGCATGATAAAGAAGATTCAAAGAGAGTGAGATGCCAGCTCCTTTCATTCAGTCAGTAGCTTCAAACATTTCTGGTATATGAATAACATGATGTTTTTCAATGGCAAAAATCAATGAATATTGTAAATGCACAAACAGTAATTTCTCCACATTGCAAGGTGCAATTCTGAAATTTTTTGCTTTTTCCTGCTCCTCTTAGCATGATAAAGAAGATTCAAAGAGAGTGAGATGCCAGCTCCTTTCATTCAGTCAGTAGCTTCAAACATTTCTGGTATATGAATAACATGATGTTTTTCAATGGCAAAAATCAATGAATATTGTAAATGCACAAACAGTAATTTCTCCGCATTGCAAGGTGCAATTCTGAAATTTTTTGCTTTTTCCTGCTCCTCTTAGCATGATAAAGAAGATTCAAAGAGAGTGAGATGCCAGCTCCTTTCATTCAGTCAGTAGCTTCAATCATTTCTGGACGTTTTTCAATGGCAAAAATCAATGAATATTGTAAATGCACAAACAGTAATTTCTCCGCATTGCAAGGTGCAATTCTGAAATGTTTTGCTTTTTCCTGCTCCTCTTAGCATGATAAAGAAGATTCAAAGAGAGTGAGATGCCAGCTCCTTTCATTCAGTCAGTAGCTTCAAACATTTCTGGTATATGAATAACATGATGTTTTTCAATGGCAAAAATCAATGAATATTGTAAATGCACAAACAGTAATTTCTCCGCATTGCAAGGTGCAAGTCTGAAATTTTTTGCTTTTTCCTGCTCCTCTTAGCATGATAAAGAAGATTCAAAGAGAGTGAGATGCCAGCTCCTTTCATTCAGTCAGTAGCTTCAATCATTTCTGGATGTTTTTCAATGGCAAAAATCAATGAATATTGTAAATGCACAAACTGTAATTTCTCCGTATTGCAAGGTGCAATTCTGAAATTTTTTGCTTTTTCCTGCTCCTCTTAGCATGATAAAGAAGATTCAAAGAGAGTGAGATGCCAGCTCCTTTCATTCAGTCAGTAGCTTCAATCATTTCTGGACGTTTTTCAATGGCAAAAATCAATGAATATTGTAAATGCACAAACAGTAATTTCTCCGCATTGCAAGGTGCAATTCTGAAATTTTTTGCTTTTTCCTGCTCCTCTTAGCATGATAAAGAAGATTCAAAGAGAGTGAGATGACAGCTCCTTTCATTCAGTCAGTAGCTTCAATCATTTCTGGACGTTTTTCAATGGTAAAAATCAATGAATATTGTAAATGCACAAACAGTAATTTCTCCACATTGCAAGGTGCAATTCTGAAATTTTTTGCTTTTTCCTGCTCCTCTTAGCATGATAAAGAAGATTCAAAGAGAGTGAGATGCCAGCTCCTTTCATTCAGTCAGTAGCTTCAAACATTTCTGGTATATGAATAACATGATGTTTTTCAATGGCAAAAATCAATGAATATTGTAAATGCACAAACAGTAATTTCTCCACATTGCAAGGTGCAATTCTGAAATTTTTTGCTTTTTCCTGCTCCTCTTAGCATGATAAAGAAGATTCAAAGAGAGTGAGATGCCAGCTCCTTTCATTCAGTCAGTAGCTTCAAACATTTCTGGTATATGAATAACATGATGTTTTTCAATGGCAAAAATCAATGAATATTGTAAATGCACAAACAGTAATTTCTCCGCATTGCAAGGTGCAATTCTGAAATTTTTTGCTTTTTCCTGCTCCTCTTAGCATGATAAAGAAGATTCAAAGAGAGTGAGATGCCAGCTCCTTTCATTCAGTCAGTAGCTTCAATCATTTCTGGACGTTTTTCAATGGCAAAAATCAATGAATATTGTAAATGCACAAACAGTAATTTCTCCGCATTGCAAGGTGCAATTCTGAAATGTTTTGCTTTTTCCTGCTCCTCTTAGCATGATAAAGAAGATTCAAAGAGAGTGAGATGCCAGCTCCTTTCATTCAGTCAGTAGCTTCAAACATTTCTGGTATATGAATAACATGATGTTTTTCAATGGCAAAAATCAATGAATATTGTAAATGCACAAACAGTAATTTCTCCGCATTGCAAGGTGCAAGTCTGAAATTTTTTGCTTTTTCCTGCTCCTCTTAGCATGATAAAGAAGATTCAAAGAGAGTGAGATGCCAGCTCCTTTCATTCAGTCAGTAGCTTCAATCATTTCTGGATGTTTTTCAATGGCAAAAATCAATGAATATTGTAAATGCACAAACTGTAATTTCTCCGTATTGCAAGGTGCAATTCTGAAATTTTTTGCTTTTTCCTGCTCCTCTTAGCATGATAAAGAAGATTCAAAGAGAGTGAGATGCCAGCTCCTTTCATTCAGTCAGTAGCTTCAATCATTTCTGGACGTTTTTCAATGGCAAAAATCAATGAATATTGTAAATGCACAAACAGTAATTTCTCCGCATTGCAAGGTGCAATTCTGAAATTTTTTGCTTTTTCCTGCTCCTCTTAGCATGATAAAGAAGATTCAAAGAGAGTGAGATGACAGCTCCTTTCATTTAGTCAGTACCTTCAATCATTTCTGGACGTTTTTCAATGGCAAAAATCAATGAATATTGTAAATGCACAAACAGTAATTTCTCCGCATTGCAAGGTGCAATTCTGAAATTTTTTGCTTTTTCCCGCTCCTCTTAGCATGATAAAGAAGATTGAAAGAGAGTGAGGTGCCAGCTCCTTTCATTCAGTCAGTAGCTTCAAACATTTCTGGTATATGAATAACATGTTTTTCAATGGCAAAAATCAATGAATATGGTAAATGCACAAACAGTAATTTCTCCGCATTGCAAGGTGCAATTCTGAAATTTTTTGATTTTTCCTGCTCCTCTTAGCATGATAAAGAAGATTCAAAGAGAGTGAGATGCCAGCTCCTTTCATTCAGTCAGTAGCTTCAATCATTTCTGGACGTTTTTCAATGGCAAAAATCAATGAATATTGTAAATGCACAAACAGTAATTTCTCCGCATTGCAAGGTGCAATTCTGAAATTTTTTGCTTTTTCCTGCTCCTCTTAGCATGATAAAGAAGATTCAAAGAGAGTGAGATGCCAGCTCCTTTCATTCAGTCAGTAGCTTCAAACATTTCTGGTATATGAATAACATGATGTTTTTCAATGGCAAAAATCAATGAATATTGTAAATGCACAAACAGTAATTTCTCCGCATTGCAAGGTGCAATTCTGAAATTTTTTGCTTTTTCCTGCTCCTCTTAGCATGATAAAGAAGATTCAAAGAGAGTGAGATGCCAGCTCCTTTCATTCAGTCAGTAGCTTCAAACATTTCTGGTATATGAATAACATGATGTTTTTCAATGGCAAAAATCAATGAATATTGTAAATGCACAAACAGTAATTTCTCCGCATTGCAAGGTGCAAGTCTGAAATTTTTTGCTTTTTCCTGCTCCTCTTAGCATGATAAAGAAGATTCAAAGAGAGTGAGATGCCAGCTACTTTCATTCAGTCAGTAGCTTCAATCATTTCTGGACGTTTTTCAATGGTAAAAATCAATGAATATTGTAAATGCACAAACAGTAATTTCTCCACATTGCAAGGTGCAATTCTGAAATTTTTTGCTTTTTCCTGCTCCTCTTAGCATGATAAAGAAGATTCAAAGAGAGTGAGATGCCAGATCCTTTCATTCAGTCAGTAGCTTCAAACATTTCTGGTATATGAATTACATGATGTTTTTCAATGGCAAAAATCAATGAATATTGTAAATGCACAAACAGTAATTTCTCCGCATTGCAAGGTGCAATTCTGAAATTTTTTGCTTTTTCCTGCTCCTCTTAGCATGATAAAGAAGATTCAAAGAGAGTGAGATGCCAGCTCCTTTCATTCAGTCAGTAGCTTCAATCATTTCTGGATGTTTTTCAATGGCAAAAATCAATGAATATTGTAAATGCACAAACTGTAATTTCTCCGCATTGCAAGGTGCAATTCTGAAATTTTTTGCTTTTTCCTGCTCCTCTTAGCATGATAAAGAAGATTCAAAGAGAGTGAGATGCCAGCTCCTTTCATTCAGTCAGTAGCTTCAATCATTTCTGGACGTTTTTCAGTGGCAAAAATCAATGAATATTGTAAATGCACAAACAGTAATTTCTCCGCATTGCAAGGTGCAATTCTGAAATTTTTTGCTTTTTCCTGCTCCTCTTAGCATGATAAAGAAGATTCAAAGAGAGTGAGATGCCAGCTCCTTTCATTCAGTCAGTACCTTCAATCATTTCTGGACGTTTTTCAATGGCAAAAATCAATGAATATTGTAAATGCACAAACAGTAATTTCTCCGCATTGCAAGGTGCAAGTCTGAAATTTTTTGCTTTTTCCTGCTCCTCTTAGCATGATAAAGAAGATTCAAAGAGAGTGAGATGCCAGCTACTTTCATTCAGTCAGTAGCTTCAATCATTTCGGGACGTTTTTCAATGGTAAAAATCAATGAATATTGTAAATGCACAAACAGTAATTTCTCCACATTGCAAGGTGCAATTCTGAAATTTTTTGCTTTTTCCTGCTCCTCTTAGCATGATAACGAAGATTCAAAGAGAGTGAGATGCCAGCTCCTTTCATTCAGTCAGTAGCTTCAAACATTTCTGGTATATGAATAACATGATGTTTTTCAATGGCAAAAATCAATGAATATTGTAAATGCACAAACAGTAATTTCTCCGCATTGCAAGGTGCAATTCTGAAATTTTTTGCTTTTTCCTGCTCCTCTTAGCATGATAAAGAAGATTCAAAGAGAGTGAGATGCCAGCTCCTTTCATTCAGTCAGTAGCTTCAATCATTTCTGGATGTTTTTCAATGGCAAAAATCAATGAATATTGTAAATGCACAAACTGTAATTTCTCCGCATTGCAAGGTGCAATTCTGAAATTTTTTGCTTTTTCCTGCTCCTCTTAGCATGATAAAGAAGATTCAAAGAGAGTGAGATGCCAGCTCCTTTCATTCAGTCAGTAGCTTCAATCATTTCTGGACGTTTTTCAATGGCAAAAATCAATGAATATTGTAAATGCACAAACAGTAATTTCTCCGCATTGCAAGGTGCAATTCTGAAATTTTTTGCTTTTTCCTGCTCCTCTTAGCATGATAAAGAAGATTCAAAGAGAGTGAGATGCCAGCTCCTTTCATTCAGTCAGTAGCTTCAATCATTTCTGGACGTTTTTCAATGGCAAAAATCAATGAATATTGTAAATGCACAAACAGTAATTTCTCCGCATTGCAAGGTGCAATTCTGAAATTTTTTGCTTTTTCCCGCTCCTCTTAGCATGATAAAGAAGATTCAAAGAGAGTGAGGTGCCAGCTCCTTTCATTCAGTCAGTAGCTTCAAACATTTCTGGTATATGAATAACATGTTTTTCAATGGCAAAAATCAATGAATATTGTAAATGCACAAACAGTAATATCTCCACATTGCAAGGTGCAATTCTGAAATTTTTTGCTTTTTCCTGTTAATCCTAGCATGATAAAGAAGATTCAAAGAGAGTGAGATGCCAGCTCCTTTCATTCAGTCAGTAGCTTCAAACATTTCTGGTATATGAAAAACATGTTTTTCAATGGCAAAAATCAATGAATATTGTAAATGCACAAACAGTAATATCTCCACATTGCAAGGTGCAATTCTGAAATTTTTTGCTTTTTCCTGCTAATCCTAGCATGATAAAGAAGATTCAAAGAGAGTGAGATGCCAGCTCCTTTCATTCAGTCAGTAGCTTCAAACATTTCTGGTATATGAAAAACATGTTTTTCAATGGCAAAAATCAATGAATATTGTAAATGCACAAACAGTAATATCTCCACATTGCACGGTGCAATTCTGAAATTTTTAGCTTTTTCCTGTTAATCCTAGCATGATAAAGAAGATTCAAAGAGAGTGAGATGCCAGCTCCTTTCATTCAGTCAGTAGCTTCAAACATTTCTGGTATATGAAAAACATGTTTTTCAATGGCAAAAATCAATGAATATTGTAAATGCACAAACAGTAATATCTCCACATTGCAAGGTGCAATTCTGAAATTTTTTGCTTTTTCCTGCTAATCCTAGCATGATAAAGAAGATTCAAAGAGAGTGAGATGCCAGCTCCTTTCATTCAGTCAGTAGCTTCAAACATTTCTGGTATATGAAAAACATGTTTTTCAATGGCAAAAATCAATGAATATTGTAAATGCACAAACAGTGATATCTCCACATTGCAAGGTGCAATTCTGAAATTTTTTGCTTTTTCCTGTTAATCCTAGCATGATAAAGAAGATTCAAAGAGAGTGAGATGCCAGCTCCTTTCATTCAGTCAGTAGCTTCAAACATTTCTGGTATATGAAAAACATGTTTTTCAATGGCAAAAATCAATGAATATTGTAAATGCACAAACAGTAATATCTCCACATTGCACGGTGCAATTCTGAAATTTTTAGCTTTTTCCTGTTAATCCTAGCATGATAAAGAAGATTCAAAGAGAGTGAGATGCCAGCTCCTTTCATTCAGTCAGTAGCTTCAAACATTTCTGGTATATGAAAAACATGTTTTTCAATGGCAAAAATCAATGAATATTGTAAATGCACAAACAGTAATATCTCCACATTGCAAGGTGCAATTCTGAAATTTTTTGCTTTTTCCTGTTAATCCTAGCATGATAAAGAAGATTCAAAGAGAGTGAGATGCCAGCTCCTTTCATTCAGTCAGTAGCTTCAAACATTTCTGGTATATGAAAAACATGTTTTTCAATGGCAAAAATCAATGAATATTGTAAATGCACAAACAGTAATATCTCCACATTGCACGGTGCAATTCTGAAATTTTTAGCTTTTTCCTGTTAATCCTAGCATGATAAAGAAGATTCAAAGAGAGTGAGATGCCAGCTCCTTTCATTCAGTCAGTAGCTTCAAACATTTCTGGTATATGAAAAACATGTTTTTCAATGGCAAAAATCAATGAATATTGTAAATGCACAAACAGTAATATCTCCACATTGCAAGGTGCAATTCTGAAATTTTTTGCTTTTTCCTGCTAATCCTAGCATGATAAAGAAGATTCAAAGAGAGTGAGATGCCAGCTCCTTTCATTCAGTCAGTAGCTTCAAACATTTCTGGTATATGAAAAACATGTTTTTCAATGGCAAAAATCAATGAATATTGTAAATGCACAAACAGTAATATCTCCACATTGCACGGTGCAATTCTGAAATTTTTAGCTTTTTCCTGTTAATCCTAGCATGATAAAGAAGATTCAAAGAGAGTGAGATGCCAGCTCCTTTCATTCAGTCAGTAGCTTCAAACATTTCTGGTATATGAAAAACATGTTTTTCAATGGCAAAAATCAATGAATATTGTAAATGCACAAACAGTAATATCTCCACATTGCAAGGTGCAATTCTGAAATTTTTTGCTTTTTCCTGTTAATCCTAGCATGATAAAGAAGATTCAAAGAGAGTGAGATGCCAGCTCCTTTCATTCAGTCAGTAGCTTCAAACATTTCTGGTATATGAAAAACATGTTTTTCAATGGCAAAAATCAATGAATATTGTAAATGCACAAACAGTAATATCTCCACATTGCAAGGTGCAATTCTGAAATTTTTTGCTTTTTCCTGCTAATCCTAGCATGATAAAGATTCAAAGAGAGTGAGATGCCAGCTCCTTTCATTCAGTCAGTAGCTTCAAACATTTCTGGTATATGAAAAACATGTTTTTCAATGGCAAAAATCAATGAATATTGTAAATGCACAAACAGTAATATCTCCACATTGCACGGTGCAATTCTGAAATTTTTAGCTTTTTCCTGTTAATCCTAGCATGATAAAGAAGATTCAAAGAGAGTGAGATGCCAGCTCCTTTCATTCAGTCAGTAGCTTCAAACATTTCTGGTATATGAAAAACATGTTTTTCAATGGCAAAAATCAATGAATATTGTAAATGCACAAACAGTAATATCTCCACATTGCAAGGTGCAATTCTGAAATTTTTTGCTTTTTCCTGCTAATCCTAGCATGATAAAGAAGATTCAAAGAGAGTGAGATGCCAGCTCCTTTCATTCAGTCAGTAGCTTCAAACATTTCTGGTATATGAAAAACATGTTTTTCAATGGCAAAAATCAATGAATATTGTAAATGCACAAACAGTAATATCTCCACATTGCAAGGTGCAATTCTGAAATTTTTTGCTTTTTCCTGTTAATCCTAGCATGATAAAGAAAATTCAAAGAGAGTGAGATGCCAGCTCCTTTCATTCAGTCAGTAGCTTCAAACATTTCTGGTATATGAAAAACATGTTTTTCAATGGCAAAAATCAATGAATATTGTAAATGCACAAACAGTAATATCTCCACATTGCAAGGTGCAATTCTGAAATTTTTTGCTTTTTCCTGCTAATCCTAGCATGATAAAGAAGATTCAAAGAGAGTGAGATGCCAGCTCCTTTCATTCAGTCAGTAGCTTCAAACATTTCTGGTATATGAAAAACATGTTTTTCAATGGCAAAAATCAATGAATATTGTAAATGCACAAACAGTAATATCTCCACATTGCACGGTGCAATTCTGAAATTTTTAGCTTTTTCCTGTTAATCCTAGCATGATAAAGAAGATTCAAAGAGAGTGAGATGCCAGCTCCTTTCATTCAGTCAGTAGCTTCAAACATTTCTGGTATATGAAAAACATGTTTTTCAATGGCAAAAATCAATGAATATTGTAAATGCACAAACAGTAATATCTCCACATTGCAAGGTGCAATTCTGAAATTTTTTGCTTTTTCCTGCTCCTCTTAGCATGATAAAGAAGATTCAAAGAGAGTGAGATGCCAGCTCCTTTCATTCAGTCAGTAGCTTCAATCATTTCTGGACGTTTTTCAATGGCAAAAATCAATGAATATTGTAAATGCACAAACAGTAATTCCGCATTGCAAGGTGCAATTCTGAAATTTTTTGCTTTTTCCTGCTCCTCTTAGCATGATAAAGAAGATTCAAAGAGAGTGAGATGCCAGCTCCTTTCATTCAGTCAGTAGCTTCAATCATTTCTGGACGTTTTTCAATGGCAAAAATCAATGAATATTGTAAATGCACAAACAGTAATTTCTCCGCATTGCAAGGTGCAATTCTGAAATTTTTTGCTTTTTCCTGCTCCTCTTAGTATGATAAAGAAGATTCAAAGAGAGTGAGATGCCAGCTCCTTTCATTCAGTCAGTAGCTTCAAACATTTCTGGTATATGAATAACATGATGTTTTTCAATGGCAAAAATCAATGAATATTGTAAATGCACAAACAGTAATTTCTCCGCATTGCAAGGTGCAATTCTGAAATTTTTTGTTTTTCCTGCTCCTCTTAGCATGATAAAGAAGATTCAAAGAGAGTGAGATGCCAGCTCCTTTCATTCAGTCAGTAGCTTCAATCATTTCTGGACGTTTTTCAATGGCAAAAATCAATGAATATTGTAAATGCACAAACAGTAATTTCTCCGCATTGAAGGTGCAATTCTGAAATTTTTTGCTTTTTCCTGCTCCTCTTAGCATGATAAAGAAGATTCAAAGAGAGTGAGATGCCAGCTCCTTTCATTCAGTCAGTAGCTTCAAACATTTCTGGTATATGAAAAACATGTTTTTCAATGGCAAAAATCAATGAATATTGTAAATGCACAAACAGTAATATCTCTACATTGCACGGTGCAATTCTGAAATTTTTAGCTTTTTCCTGTTAATCCTAGCATGATAAAGAAGATTCAAAGAGAGTGAGATGCCAGCTCCTTTCATTCAGTCAGTAGCTTCAAACATTTCTGGTATATGAAAAACATGTTTTTCAATGGCAAAAATCAATGAATATTGTAAATGCACAAACAGTAATATCTCCACATTGCAAGGTTCAATTCTGAAATTTTTTGCTTTTTCCTGCTAATCCTAGCATGATAAAGAAGATTCAAAGAGAGTGAGATGCCAGCTCCTTTCATTCAGTCAGTAGCTTCAAACATTTCTGGTATATGAAAAACATGTTTTTCAATGGCAAAAATCAATGAATATTGTAAATGCACAAACAGTAATATCTCCACATTGCAAGGTGCAATTCTGAAATTTTTTGCTTTTTCCTGTTAATCCTAGCATGATAAAGAAGATTCAAAGAGAGTGAGATGCCAGCTCCTTTCATTCAGTCAGTAGCTTCAAACATTTCTGGTATATGAAAAACATGTTTTTCAATGGCAAAAATCAATGAATATTGTAAATGCACAAACAGTAATATCTCCACATTGCACGGTGCAATTCTGAAATTTTTTGCTTTTTCCTGCTCCTCTTAGCATGATAAAGAAGATTCAAAGAGAGTGAGATGCCAGCTCCTTTCATTCAGTCAGTAGCTTCAAACATTTCTGGTATATGAATAACATGATGTTTTTCAATGGCAAAAATCAATGAATATTGTAAATGCACAAACAGTAATTTCTCCGCATTGCAAGGTGCAATTCTGAAATTTTTTGCTTTTTCCTGCTCCTCTTAGCATGATAAAGAAGATTCAAAGAGAGTGAGATGAGAGCTCCATTCATTCAGTCAGTAGCTTCAATCATTTCTGGACATTTTTCAATGGCAAAAATCAATGAATATTGTAAATGCACAAACAGTAATTTCTCCGCATTGCAAGGTGCAATTCTGAAATTTTTTGCTTTTTCCTGCTCCTCTTAGCATGATAAAGAAGATTCAAAGAGAGTGAGATGCCAGCTCCTTTCATTCAGTCAGTAGCTTCAATCATTTCTGGACGTTTTTCAATGGCAAAAATCAATGAATATTGTAAATGCACAAACAGTAATTTCTCCGCATTGCAAGGTGCAATTCTGAAATTTTTTGCTTTTTCCTGCTCCTCTTAGCATAATAAAGAAGATTCAAAGAGAGTGAGATGCCAGCTCCTTTCATTCAGTCATTAGCTTCAATCATTTCTGGTATATGAATAACATGATGTTTTTCAATGGCAAAAATCAATGAATATTGTAAATGCACAAACAGTAATTTCTCCGCATTGCAAGGTGCAATTCTGAAATTTTTTGCTTTTTCCTGCTCCTCTTAGCATGATAAAGAAGATTCAAAGAGAGTGAGATGCCAGCTCCTTTCATTCAGTCAGTAGCTTCAATCATTTCTGGACGTTTTTCAATGGCAAAAATCAATGAATATTGTAAATGCACAAACAGTAATTTCTCCGCATTGCAAGGTGCAATTCTGAAATTTTTTGCTTTTTCCTGCTCCTCTTAGCATGGTAAAGAAGACTCAAAGAGAGTGAGATGCCAGCTACTTTCATTCAGTCAGTAGCTTCAATCATTTCTGGACGTTTTTCAACGGCAAAAATCAATGAATATTGTAGATGCACAAACAGTAATTTCTCCGCATTGCAAGGTGCAATTCTGAAATTTTTTGCTTTTTCCTGCTCCTCTTAGCATGATAAAGAAGATTCAAAGAGACTGAGATGCCAGCTCCTTTCATTCAGTCAGTAGCTTCAATCATTTCTGGACGTTTTTCAATGGCAAAAATCAATGAATATTGTAAATGCACAAACAGTAATTTCTCCGCATTGCAAGGTGCAATTCTGAAATTTTTTGCTTTTTCCTGCTCCTCTTAGCATGATAAAGAAGATTCAAAGAGAGTGAGATGCCAGCTCCTTTCATTCAGTCAGTAGCTTCAATCATTTCTGGATGTTTTTCAATGGCAAAAATCAATGAATATTGTAAATGCACAAACAGTAATTTCTCCGCATTGCAAGGTGCAATTCTGAAATTTTTTGCTTTTTCCTGCTCCTCTTAGCATGATAAAGAAGATTCAAAGAGAGTGAGATGCCAGCTCCTTTCATTCAGTCAGTAGCTTCAAACATTTCTGGTATATGAATAACATGATGTTTTTCAATGGCGGCAAAAATCAATGAATATTGTAAATGCACAAACAGTAATTTCTCCGCATTGCAAGGTGCAATTCTGAAATTTTTTGCTTTTTCCTGCTCCTCTTAGCATGATAAAGAAGATTCAAAGAGAGTGAGATGCCAGCTCCTTTCATTCAGTCAGTAGCTTCAATCATTTCTGGACGTTTTTCAATGGCAAAAATCAATGAATATTGTAAATGCACAAACAGTAATTCCGCATTGCAAGGTGCAATTCTGAAATTTTTTGCTTTTTCCTGCTCCTCTTAGCATGATAAAGAAGATTCAAAGAGAGTGAGATGCCAGCTCCTTTCATTCAGTCAGTAGCTTCAATCATTTCTGGACGTTTTTCAATGGCAAAAATCAATGAATCTTGTAAATGCACAAACAGTAATTTCTCCGCATTGCAAGGTGCAATTCTGAAATTTTTTGCTTTTTCCTGCTCCTCTTAGTATGATAAAGAAGATTCAAAGAGAGTGAGATGCCAGCTCCTTTCATTCAGTCAGTAGCTTCAAACATTTCTGGTATATGAATAACATGATGTTTTTCAATGGCAAAAATCAATGAATATTGTAAATGCACAAACAGTAATTTCTCCGCATTGCAAGGTGCAATTCTGAAATTTTTTGCTTTTTCCTGCTCCTCTTAGCATGATAAAGAAGATTCAAAGAGAGTGAGATGCCAGCTCCTTTCATTCAGTCAGTAGCTTCAATCATTTCTGGTATATGAATAACATGATGTTTTTCAATGGCAAAAATTAATGAATATTGTAAATGCACAAACAGTAATTTCTCCGCATTGCAAGGTGCAATTCTGAAATTTTTTGCTTTTTCCTGCTCCTCTTAGCATGATAAAGAAGATTCAAAGAGAGTGAGATGCCAGCTCCTTTCATTCAGTCAGTAGCTTCAATCATTTCTGGACGTTTTTCAATGGCAAAAATCAATGAATATTGTAAATGCACAAACAGTAATTTCTCCGCATTGAAGGTGCAATTCTGAAATTTTTTGCTTTTTCCTGCTCCTCTTAGCATGATAAAGAAGATTCAAAGAGAGTGAGATGCCAGCTCCTTTCATTCAGTCAGTAGCTTCAAACATTTCTGGTATATGAAAAACATGTTTTTCAATGGCAAAAATCAATGAATATTGTAAATGCACAAACAGTAATATCTCTACATTGCACGGTGCAATTCTGAAATTTTTAGCTTTTTCCTGTTAATCCTAGCATGATAAAGAAGATTCAAAGAGAGTGAGATGCCAGCTCCTTTCATTCAGTCAGTAGCTTCAAACATTTCTGGTATATGAAAAACATGTTTTTCAATGGCAAAAATCAATGAATATTGTAAATGCACAAACAGTAATATCTCCACATTGCAAGGTGCAATTCTGAAATTTTTTGCTTTTTCCTGCTAATCCTAGCATGATAAAGAAGATTCAAAGAGAGTGAGATGCCAGCTCCTTTCATTCAGTCAGTAGCTTCAAACATTTCTGGTATATGAAAAACATGTTTTTCAATGGCAAAAATCAATGAATATTGTAAATGCACAAACAGTAATATCTCCACATTGCAAGGTGCAATTCTGAAATTTTTTGCTTTTTCCTGTTAATCCTAGCATGATAAAGAAGATTCAAAGAGAGTGAGATGCCAGCTCCTTTCATTCAGTCAGTAGCTTCAAACATTTCTGGTATATGAAAAACATGTTTTTCAATGGCAAAAATCAATGAATATTGTAAATGCACAAACAGTAATATCTCCACATTGCACGGTGCAATTCTGAAATTTTTAGCTTTTTCCTGTTAATCCTAGCATGATAAAGAAGATTCAAAGAGAGTGAGATGCCAGCTCCTTTCATTCAGTCAGTAGCTTCAAACATTTCTGGTATATGAAAAACATGTTTTTCAATGGCAAAAATCAATGAATATTGTAAATGCACAAACAGTAATATCTCCACATTGCAAGGTGCAATTCTGAAATTTTTTGCTTTTTCCTGCTAATCCTAGCATGATAAAGAAGATTCAAAGAGAGTGAGATGCCAGCTCCTTTCATTCAGTCAGTAGCTTCAAACATTTCTGGTATATGAAAAACATGTTTTTCAATGGCAAAAATCAATGAATATTGTAAATGCACAAACAGTAATATCTCCACATTGCACGGTGCAATTCTGAAATTTTTAGCTTTTTCCTGTTAATCCTAGCATGATAAAGAAGATTCAAAGAGAGTGAGATGCCAGCTCCTTTCATTCAGTCAGTAGCTTCAAACATTTCTGGTATATGAAAAACATGTTTTTCAATGGCAAAAATCAATGAATATTGTAAATGCACAAACAGTAATATCTCCACATTGCAAGGTGCAATTCTGAAATTTTTTGCTTTTTCCTGTTAATCCTAGCATGATAAAGAAGATTCAAAGAGAGTGAGATGCCAGCTCCTTTCATTCAGTCAGTAGCTTCAAACATTTCTGGTATATGAAAAACATGTTTTTCAATGGCAAAAATCAATGAATATTGTAAATGCACAAACAGTAATATCTCCACATTGCAAGGTGCAATTCTGAAATTTTTTGCTTTTTCCTGCTAATCCTAGCATGATAAAGATTCAAAGAGAGTGAGATGCCAGCTCCTTTCATTCAGTCAGTAGCTTCAAACATTTCTGGTATATGAAAAACATGTTTTTCAATGGCAAAAATCAATGAATATTGTAAATGCACAAACAGTAATATCTCCACATTGCACGGTGCAATTCTGAAATTTTTAGCTTTTTCCTGTTAATCCTAGCATGATAAAGAAGATTCAAAGAGAGTGAGATGCCAGCTCCTTTCATTCAGTCAGTAGCTTCAAACATTTCTGGTATATGAAAAACATGTTTTTCAATGGCAAAAATCAATGAATATTGTAAATGCACAAACAGTAATATCTCCACATTGCAAGGTGCAATTCTGAAATTTTTTGCTTTTTCCTGCTAATCCTAGCATGATAAAGAAGATTCAGAGAGTGAGATGCCAGCTCCTTTCATTCAGTCAGTAGCTTCAAACATTTCTGGTATATGAAAAACATGTTTTTCAATGGCAAAAATCAATGAATATTGTAAATGCACAAACAGTAATATCTCCACATTGCAAGGTGCAATTCTGAAATTTTTTGCTTTTTCCTGTTAATCCTAGCATGATAAAGAAGATTCAAAGAGAGTGAGATGCCAGCTCCTTTCATTCAGTCAGTAGCTTCAAACATTTCTGGTATATGAAAAACATGTTTTTCAATGGCAAAAATCAATGAATATTGTAAATGCACAAACAGTAATATCTCCACATTGCAAGGTGCAATTCTGAAATTTTTTGCTTTTTCCTGCTAATCCTAGCATGATAAAGAAGATTCAAAGAGAGTGAGATGCCAGCTCCTTTCATTCAGTCAGTAGCTTCAAACATTTCTGGTATATGAAAAACATGTTTTTCAATGGCAAAAATCAATGAATATTGTAAATGCACAAACAGTAATATCTCCACATTGCACGGTGCAATTCTGAAATTTTTAGCTTTTTCCTGTTAATCCTAGCATGATAAAGAAGATTCAAAGAGAGTGAGATGCCAGCTCCTTTCATTCAGTCAGTAGCTTCAAACATTTCTGGTATATGAAAAACATGTTTTTCAATGGCAAAAATCAATGAATATTGTAAATGCACAAACAGTAATATCTCCACATTGCAAGGTGCAATTCTGAAATTTTTTGCTTTTTCCTGCTAATCCTAGCATGATAAAGAAGATTCAAAGAGAGTGAGATGCCAGCTCCTTTCATTCAGTCAGTAGCTTCAAACATTTCTGGTATATGAAAAACATGTTTTTCAATGGCAAAAATCAATGAATATTGTAAATGCACAAACAGTGATATCTCCACATTGCAAGGTGCAATTCTGAAATTTTTTGCTTTTTCCTGTTAATCCTAGCATGATAAAGAAGATTCAAAGAGAGTGAGATGCCAGCTCCTTTCATTCAGTCAGTAGCTTCAAACATTTCTGGTATATGAAAAACATGTTTTTCAATGGCAAAAATCAATGAATATTGTAAATGCACAAACAGTAATATCTCCACATTGCACGGTGCAATTCTGAAATTTTTAGCTTTTTCCTGTTAATCCTAGCATGATAAAGAAGATTCAAAGAGAGTGAGATGCCAGCTCCTTTCATTCAGTCAGTAGCTTCAAACATTTCTGGTATATGAAAAACATGTTTTTCAATGGCAAAAATCAATGAATATTGTAAATGCACAAACAGTAATATCTCCACATTGCAAGGTGCAATTCTGAAATTTTTTGCTTTTTCCTGTTAATCCTAGCATGATAAAGAAGATTCAAAGAGAGTGAGATGCCAGCTCCTTTCATTCAGTCAGTAGCTTCAAACATTTCTGGTATATGAAAAACATGTTTTTCAATGGCAAAAATCAATGAATATTGTAAATGCACAAACAGTAATATCTCCACATTGCACGGTGCAATTCTGAAATTTTTAGCTTTTTCCTGTTAATCCTAGCATGATAAAGAAGATTCAAAGAGAGTGAGATGCCAGCTCCTTTCATTCAGTCAGTAGCTTCAAACATTTCTGGTATATGAAAAACATGTTTTTCAATGGCAAAAATCAATGAATATTGTAAATGCACAAACAGTAATATCTCCACATTGCAAGGTGCAATTCTGAAATTTTTTGCTTTTTCCTGCTAATCCTAGCATGATAAAGAAGATTCAAAGAGAGTGAGATGCCAGCTCCTTTCATTCAGTCAGTAGCTTCAAACATTTCTGGTATATGAAAAACATGTTTTTCAATGGCAAAAATCAATGAATATTGTAAATGCACAAACAGTAATATCTCCACATTGCAAGGTGCAATTCTGAAATTTTTTGCTTTTTCCTGTTAATCCTAGCATGATAAAGAAGATTCAAAGAGAGTGAGATGCCAGCTCCTTTCATTCAGTCAGTAGCTTCAAACATTTCTGGTATATGAAAAACATGTTTTTCAATGGCAAAAATCAATGAATATTGTAAATGCACAAACAGTAATATCTCCACATTGCACGGTGCAATTCTGAAATTTTTAGCTTTTTCCTGTTAATCCTAGCATGATAAAGAAGATTCAAAGAGAGTGAGATGCCAGCTCCTTTCATTCAGTCAGTAGCTTCAAACATTTCTGGTATATGAAAAACATGTTTTTCAATGGCAAAAATCAATGAATATTGTAAATGCACAAACAGTAATATCTCCACATTGCAAGGTGCAATTCTGAAATTTTTTGCTTTTTCCTGCTAATCCTAGCATGATAAAGAAGATTCAAAGAGAGTGAGATGCCAGCTCCTTTCATTCAGTCAGTAGCTTCAAACATTTCTGGTATATGAAAAACATGTTTTTCAATGGCAAAAATCAATGAATATTGTAAATGCACAAACAGTAATATCTCCACATTGCACGGTGCAATTCTGAAATTTTTAGCTTTTTCCTGTTAATCCTAGCATGATAAAGAAGATTCAAAGAGAGTGAGATGCCAGCTCCTTTCATTCAGTCAGTAGCTTCAAACATTTCTGGTATATGAAAAACATGTTTTTCAATGGCAAAAATCAATGAATATTGTAAATGCACAAACAGTAATATCTCCACATTGCAAGGTGCAATTCTGAAATTTTTTGCTTTTTCCTGTTAATCCTAGCATGATAAAGAAGATTCAAAGAGAGTGAGATGCCAGCTCCTTTCATTCAGTCAGTAGCTTCAAACATTTCTGGTATATGAAAAACATGTTTTTCAATGGCAAAAATCAATGAATATTGTAAATGCACAAACAGTAATATCTCCACATTGCAAGGTGCAATTCTGAAATTTTTTGCTTTTTCCTGCTAATCCTAGCATGATAAAGATTCAAAGAGAGTGAGATGCCAGCTCCTTTCATTCAGTCAGTAGCTTCAAACATTTCTGGTATATGAAAAACATGTTTTTCAATGGCAAAAATCAATGAATATTGTAAATGCACAAACAGTAATATCTCCACATTGCACGGTGCAATTCTGAAATTTTTAGCTTTTTCCTGTTAATCCTAGCATGATAAAGAAGATTCAAAGAGAGTGAGATGCCAGCTCCTTTCATTCAGTCAGTAGCTTCAAACATTTCTGGTATATGAAAAACATGTTTTTCAATGGCAAAAATCAATGAATATTGTAAATGCACAAACAGTAATATCTCCACATTGCAAGGTGCAATTCTGAAATTTTTTGCTTTTTCCTGCTAATCCTAGCATGATAAAGAAGATTCAAAGAGAGTGAGATGCCAGCTCCTTTCATTCAGTCAGTAGCTTCAAACATTTCTGGTATATGAAAAACATGTTTTTCAATGGCAAAAATCAATGAATATTGTAAATGCACAAACAGTAATATCTCCACATTGCAAGGTGCAATTCTGAAATTTTTTGCTTTTTCCTGTTAATCCTAGCATGATAAAGAAGATTCAAAGAGAGTGAGATGCCAGCTCCTTTCATTCAGTCAGTAGCTTCAAACATTTCTGGTATATGAAAAACATGTTTTTCAATGGCAAAAATCAATGAATATTGTAAATGCACAAACAGTAATATCTCCACATTGCAAGGTGCAATTCTGAAATTTTTTGCTTTTTCCTGCTAATCCTAGCATGATAAAGAAGATTCAAAGAGAGTGAGATGCCAGCTCCTTTCATTCAGTCAGTAGCTTCAAACATTTCTGGTATATGAAAAACATGTTTTTCAATGGCAAAAATCAATGAATATTGTAAATGCACAAACAGTAATATCTCCACATTGCACGGTGCAATTCTGAAATTTTTAGCTTTTTCCTGTTAATCCTAGCATGATAAAGAAGATTCAAAGAGAGTGAGATGCCAGCTCCTTTCATTCAGTCAGTAGCTTCAAACATTTCTGGTATATGAAAAACATGTTTTTCAATGGCAAAAATCAATGAATATTGTAAATGCACAAACAGTAATATCTCCACATTGCAAGGTGCAATTCTGAAATTTTTTGCTTTTTCCTGCTAATCCTAGCATGATAAAGAAGATTCAAAGAGAGTGAGATGCCAGCTCCTTTCATTCAGTCAGTAGCTTCAAACATTTCTGGTATATGAAAAACATGTTTTTCAATGGCAAAAATCAATGAATATTGTAAATGCACAAACAGTGATATCTCCACATTGCAAGGTGCAATTCTGAAATTTTTTGCTTTTTCCTGTTAATCCTAGCATGATAAAGAAGATTCAAAGAGAGTGAGATGCCAGCTCCTTTCATTCAGTCAGTAGCTTCAAACATTTCTGGTATATGAAAAACATGTTTTTCAATGGCAAAAATCAATGAATATTGTAAATGCACAAACAGTAATATCTCCACATTGCACGGTGCAATTCTGAAATTTTTAGCTTTTTCCTGTTAATCCTAGCATGATAAAGAAGATTCAAAGAGAGTGAGATGCCAGCTCCTTTCATTCAGTCAGTAGCTTCAAACATTTCTGGTATATGAAAAACATGTTTTTCAATGGCAAAAATCAATGAATATTGTAAATGCACAAACAGTAATATCTCCACATTGCAAGGTGCAATTCTGAAATTTTTTGCTTTTTCCTGTTAATCCTAGCATGATAAAGAAGATTCAAAGAGAGTGAGATGCCAGCTCCTTTCATTCAGTCAGTAGCTTCAAACATTTCTGGTATATGAAAAACATGTTTTTCAATGGCAAAAATCAATGAATATTGTAAATGCACAAACAGTAATATCTCCACATTGCACGGTGCAATTCTGAAATTTTTAGCTTTTTCCTGTTAATCCTAGCATGATAAAGAAGATTCAAAGAGAGTGAGATGCCAGCTCCTTTCATTCAGTCAGTAGCTTCAAACATTTCTGGTATATGAAAAACATGTTTTTCAATGGCAAAAATCAATGAATATTGTAAATGCACAAACAGTAATATCTCCACATTGCAAGGTGCAATTCTGAAATTTTTTGCTTTTTCCTACTAATCCTAGCATGATAAAGAAGATTCAAAGAGAGTGAGATGCCAGCTCCTTTCATTCAGTCAGTAGCTTCAAACATTTCTGGTATATGAAAAACATGTTTTTCAATGGCAAAAATCAATGAATATTGTAAATGCACAAACAGTAATATCTCCACATTGCACGGTGCAATTCTGAAATTTTTAGCTTTTTCCTGTTAATCCTAGCATGATAAAGAAGATTCAAAGAGAGTGAGATGCCAGCTCCTTTCATTCAGTCAGTAGCTTCAAACATTTCTGGTATATGAAAAACATGTTTTTCAATGGCAAAAATCAATGAATATTGTAAATGCACAAACAGTAATATCTCCACATTGCAAGGTGCAATTCTGAAATTTTTTGCTTTTTCCTGTTAATCCTAGCATGATAAAGAAGATTCAAAGAGAGTGAGATGCCAGCTCCTTTCATTCAGTCAGTAGCTTCAAACATTTCTGGTATATGAAAAACATGTTTTTCAATGGCAAAAATCAATGAATATTGTAAATGCACAAACAGTAATATCTCCACATTGCAAGGTGCAATTCTGAAATTTTTTGCTTTTTCCTGCTAATCCTAGCATGATAAAGAAGATTCAAAGAGAGTGAGATGCCAGCTCCTTTCATTCAGTCAGTAGCTTCAAACATTTCTGGTATATGAAAAACATGTTTTTCAATGGCAAAAATCAATGAATATTGTAAATGCACAAACAGTAATTTCTCCGCATTGCAAGGTGCAATTCTGAAATTTTTTGCTTTTTCCTGCTCCTCTTAGCATGATAAAGAAGATTCAAAGAGAGTGAGATGCCAGCTCCTTTCATTCAGTCAGTAGCTTCAATCATTTCTGGACGTTTTTCAATGGCAAAAATCAATGAATATTGTAAATGCACAAACAGTAATTCCGCATTGCAAGGTGCAATTCTGAAATTTTTTGCTTTTTCCTGCTCCTCTTAGCATGATAAAGAAGATTCAAAGAGAGTGAGATGCCAGCTCCTTTCATTCAGTCAGTAGCTTCAATCATTTCTGGACGTTTTTCAATGGCAAAAATCAATGAATATTGTAAATGCACAAACAGTAATTTCTCCGCATTGCAAGGTGCAATTCTGAAATTTTTTGCTTTTTCCTGCTCCTCTTAGTATGATAAAGAAGATTCAAAGAGAGTGAGATGCCAGCTCCTTTCATTCAGTCAGTAGCTTCAAACATTTCTGGTATATGAATAACATGATGTTTTTCAATGGCAAAAATCAATGAATATTGTAAATGCACAAACAGTAATTTCTCCGCATTGCAAGGTGCAATTCTGAAATTTTTTGCTTTTTCCTGCTCCTCTTAGCATGATAAAGAAGATTCAAAGAGAGTGAGATGCCAGCTCCTTTCATTCAGTCAGTAGCTTCAATCATTTCTGGTATATGAATAACATGATGTTTTTCAATGGCAAAAATTAATGAATATTGTAAATGCACAAACAGTAATTTCTCCGCATTGCAAGGTGCAATTCTGAAATTTTTTGCTTTTTCCTGCTCCTCTTAGCATGATAAAGAAGATTCAAAGAGAGTGAGATGCCAGCTCCTTTCATTCAGTCAGTAGCTTCAATCATTTCTGGACGTTTTTCAATGGCAAAAATCAATGAATATTGTAAATGCACAAACAGTAATTTCTCCGCATTGAAGGTGCAATTCTGAAATTTTTTGCTTTTTCCTGCTCCTCTTAGCATGATAAAGAAGATTCAAAGAGAGTGAGATGCCAGCTCCTTTCATTCAGTCAGTAGCTTCAAACATTTCTGGTATATGAAAAACATGTTTTTCAATGGCAAAAATCAATGAATATTGTAAATGCACAAACAGTAATATCTCCACATTGCACGGTGCAATTCTGAAATTTTTAGCTTTTTCCTGTTAATCCTAGCATGATAAAGAAGATTCAAAGAGAGTGAGATGCCAGCTCCTTTCATTCAGTCAGTAGCTTCAAACATTTCTGGTAAATGAAAAACATGTTTTTCAATGGCAAAAATCAATGAATATTGTAAATGCACAAACAGTAATATCTCCACATTGCAAGGTGCAATTCTGAAATTTTTTGCTTTTTCCTGCTAATCCTAGCATGATAAAGAAGATTCAAAGAGAGTGAGATGCAGCTCCTTTCATTCAGTCAGTAGCTTCAAAACATATCTGGTATAAGAA
>NW_027368023.1:20000-52857 GCF_046119375.1 Phyllobates terribilis | reverse complement strand
AGGCTAAGGACACCTATGCAATGGATCATTTCTTAGGCATGTAATATGGGTAGAAGACGATCACCATTGTCAAGTTTTTGGCAAATAAGAGCATGCATTGACTAAGATTATATCAAATCGAGCTAAGCAAGTAAGACAACTTCAGTACTAATTCATTTTAATGAACAACCATAAAGCATGAATGACTCAAAGCTATCAAGCGCAAACTACCATAGTTCATACCTTGATACTATGCTCGCTAATTCTAGTCAAATAGGGGAATACTTACATAGCCATTGCCTCAAAGCTAATGGAGTCGCATAAGGCCAAGATGAACCCGAAGGTTTAAGAAGACCTGTCGATTAAGCGCTTTAGTAAAAATATCCGCTATTTGCCCTTCTGAAGATACGTGAGTAAGCTTGATGTTCTTGCGCTCCACATGATCACGTAGAAAGTGGTGTCGTACATCGATGTGCTTAGTTCGTGTGTGATGTACTGGGTTCTTGGAGACACAAATTGCGCTGGTATTATCACAATAGATAGTAATAGTGTCTAGAGTAATACCGTAGTTAACGAGTTGTTGCTTTATCCACAGTACTTGAGCACAACATTGCGTTGCGGCTATGTACTCTGCTTCTGTCGTTGAAAGCGCAATACAATTCTGCTTCTTGGATCCCCACGATACAAGACATGGTCCAAGGAACTGTGCCATCCCACTTGTGCTCTTACGGTCTACTAAATAACCTGCATAATCTGCATCGGTGTAGCCAACAAGAGAAAGACCGCCTCCTTTGGAGTACCAAAGACATAAATCGTCAGACCCCTTAAGATACCTAAGGATGCACTTTACATGAGTTAAGTGAGAAGCGTGAGGTTTTGACTGAGAGCGAGCACAAACACTAACAGCAAATACAATATCAGGTCTCGAAGCAGTTAAATACATAAGGGAGCCAACCATGCCTCTATACATAGTTTGGTCTACCTTCTCAACCATAAGATCTTTATCCAGTTTTGTAGTGGTTGAGAGGGGTGTAGGACATGCTTTGCTTCCTTCCATTTAATACTTCTTGAGGAGCTCTTTGATGTATTTTTGTTGATGTATTTCAATGCCATTTTCCAGCTGGTTCACTTGAAGCCCAAGGAAGTACTTGAGCTCACCAATCATGCTCATGCTGAACTTGAGGCTCATGGTATTCTTAAAATCCTCTACAAGCTGCAAGTTAGTAGAACCAAAAATAATATCATCAACATATATTTGGACAATAAGGATATCGCTCTTTGCTTCCCTGATGAAGAGGGTCTTGTCCACCAATCCTCTTTTGTAGCCATTAGCAAGTAGATACTTCGATAGACAGTCATACCAAGTGCGAGGGGCTTGCTTAAGACCATAAAGTGCCTTGTCTAGGAAGTACACATGATCAGGATAAGCTAGATCTTCAAAACCTGGTGGTTGCTTGACGTACACTTCCTCGTTCAAATCACCATTGAGGAAAGCGGTCTCCACATCCATTTGAAACAGCTTAAATCCTTTGTGTACGGTGAAAGCTATCAACAAGCGAATTGCCTCTAGTCGAGCAACTGGTGCGTATGTTTCATCATAATCAATGCATTCTTGTTGATTGTATCCTTGTGCAACAAGTCGAGCTTTGTTACGAACCACTTCTCCACTATCATCCAGTTTGTTCCTCAATACCCAGCGTACCAGTAATGCTTCTATCACCTGTCTGGGGCACTAGACGCCATACCTGGTTGCGCTTGAACTCTTCTAACTCTTCTTGCATAGCAATTATCCATTCTTGATCTTGAAGCGCGACTTGTATGTTCTTTGGTTCCTATAAAGACACAAAAGCACTACAAGTAAGCAAGTTAAGTACGTTAGAGTGAGTTTGGGTACCTTTTTCGAATTGAGATATGATCGCTAAAACTGGATGGGACTTCATTTGTTGATAATCCCGCACTGTGACCTCAGTATTATCTGGTAGCTTCATCGTTGTAGTCTTGGACAACCTTCTATTTCCACCAGATTGATCACTTGGTCCCGCTTGAGGACTGTCAGGTCGCGCTTGACCACTGCTAGATCCCGCTTAAGAGCTAGAAGGTCCAGCTGAAGTGACTGAGGGTGTTACCTGACCTGAGCGAGATGATGAAGGTGTAGCTTGATCATTGTTGAATGGTCCATTTCCTTGATCTATATTCTGAGTGTTGTCCTCTAGAATAGCTTTGTCACTTGGATTGCTTACTTCTGGAGCCGAAGGTCGAGAAGCGCAACCACCACAATCGTCATCGTCACTTTATATACCTGTAGAAGTCGTAGAAGGTGTAGCTTGAGGAGTGTGTGGAGAAGCTGGAGGTAAATCAGGGCTACCAAATGGATCGTCATTCATTTCCTTTGTGCTATCAAGTTGCCTTTCATCAAATTTCACATGAATACTATCTTATTCCCTCTAAGTCCTCAGGTTGAGCACTCTATACCCCTTGTTTGAAGAAGCATAACCTAGAAAGATAGCATCACTGTTCCTAGCATCAAAATTACCCAAGAGATCCTTCCCATTGTTATTGATGTAACACTTGCAACCAAACACTCGGAAGTGAGAGATATTCGGTGTACGTCCTTTGAGCAACTCATATGGGGTTTTCTCTAGGATAGGCCTTAACAAGGCTCGGTTAGTAATATAACATGCCGTGCTCACAGCTTGTGCCCAATAGTATGAAGCGACACCACTAGAGAGTAGCATTGTATGTGCAATCTCTTGTAGAGTCCTATTCTTGCGCTCAACAACTCCATTTAGCTCAGGGGTTCTAGGAATAGAGAAATTATGATCTATACCCCTTTCATCACAAAATGCTAAGACCTCTCCATTCTTAAATTTGGTTCCATTATCAGAACGAATTGAACAAATGGGGAGCCCCAAACTCTTTTCTAAGAAAAGCACATGAGTACGAAACGTTTCAAAGGTTTCGCTCTTGTCTTTTAAGAAGAGAGTACAGGTGTAGCGAGAATAGTCATCAACTATAACGAAAATGTAGCGATTACCTCCCTTACTCTAAGTACGTAGTGGTCCACATAAGTCCATGTGGAGAAGCTCTAGAGGAGCCTTGGTCTGCACTACCTTAATAGATGGAAAGGAGCTTCTTGTCGCTTTGGCCTTGGAGCAATCGGAGCATGAAGTCATGGATTCCACTTTTATGCGAGGAAGACCACAAACCAGGTCTTTGGTCTGAAGCTCTTTGAGTAGATGTAGACTAGCGTGTCCCATTCTCTTGTGCCAAAGACTGGTTGTCTCATCGAGTGTAGCGAGACATAGGTTGCGCTTGGGGGAGAAGGAGTGGTCGAACAGATATGTATTATCGATGCGCTTACCCTTTAGAAGTATCTCTTGATCAGGGCTGACCACTGCACATTCACTTGTGTTGAACCATACCTTGTTTCCCCCTTGGTCGCACAAATGGGATACACTGAGTAGATTGAATCGGAGGCTTTCTACTAAATTCGCATCTTTGATTTGTATTGACTTGTTGAGATGTGCGCTGCCTCTAGCTTTGATTCTTCCCTGCTTCTTGTCACCGAAGGAGACGCTGCCTCCCTCCTTAGCTTGAAATAAGAGTAGTAATGTTGGATCGCCCGTCATGTGACACGAACATCCGCTGTCGATATACCACCTACTCTCCATTCCAACCTGCAAGCATAGAAATCAAGCTTTGATATCCCAACGAAGCTTGCTCTTCGAGGGAATATTAGACATAGCTATTGATGAACTAGTCTTTTGGACTGGCTCATAATAGCGAGGATCATTTAAATCGAGCACTAGATGAGGTCTCGCTTCATGAAGTGCACCTCTGTGTGCTGAAGCGCAATAGTTCTCGACAGGTGAATGTCGACGACGTGTGCGCTTGCCCTCAGATTTAGCCATTGGCTTATAGGGATTGTTTTTGAGGACTTTTAGTTCCTCACACTCACGCCTAGCGTGTCCATTTTTACCACAAAAAGTGCAGTAACGGTTACCTCTCACGTAACCATACTTCCCTTTTCCTGGTCTAAATGGTGCTTTCTTCTCAAGTTTCATAGGCTGAGCAGGGGTGCGCGCTTGTTTCTTATACAAGTGGTGCGCTTTTTCCCCATGAAACCATTCTTTGGTTTCGGATGGTTGTTCCTCAAGGACATTGATTCTTCTTTTTAAATGAGAGTTTTCACTCTTGTAGGAAGTCAAGTCTTGTTCAAGTGACTTAAGCTTTTCAGAGTAGTCACTTGTTTGAGGAAAGCTGGTAGAAGAAGAAGACTCCTGGGGGTCATAGCCCAGTCCAGGTCTAGCTTTGACAAAGACTGTTTGAGAAACAGACCTTGCCTCTACTAGTTTAGTCAGGTCGTCTAGCTTGGAGATAATTTGATCAAGCTTTACGTGCTTAGTTGAGTCAGAGTTTCTTTCCAACCCGTTTCCATGACAGCGCTCACAAGATTTAGAGAGAGTTTGGGTCTGTCATGCAAACGTTTGGAAAGCTCAACTATTACTTCTTTTTTAGAATTAAGTTCAACCAACTGTTCTCTAGCTTCAGTAGCTAGAGACTTGTGTTCAACCATTAATTCTCTTAAGAGGCAAACAAGGTTGCGCTTAGGTAAAATGTCAAGATTTAGACTCGCTACCTCTATTTCAGAACCAGAGTCTGAATCGGATCCTTCACCAGCCATCAAGCAAACGTCTGCTTGCGCTCCATCTTCAGAGTCTTCGTCTGATTCTCTCCAAAGCATGACAAAGGCTTGTTTAGGGGGTTGTTTGTTGGAGCTGGAGCCTGGATTCACCTTGGCATGAGGACACGCCTTGGCTAGATGTCCCTTCTCATTGCAGTTAAAGCATGTAGCCCGGACATCGCACTGCTTGGTTGTTGGATCGCGCTTGAATCCACCTTGTCTCTTAAAGAATTTCTTCACTACCTTGGTCATCATGGCGACATCTATATCATCATCATTGTCTCCTTCGTCATCATTCTCTAGTTTCTGGAGGACGCGTGAGAGCTTGAGCGCCATACCCTTGGTTTCTCGTTCTGAGATTTTCTCTTCATTATTCTTGATCTCTTGTACCTTGAACTTTCCTGCAAGCACAGAAATAGGCAATTCTCGAGTCGCTTTTGATTGGAGAAGAATCTGCTTGAGAGTCGCTTACTTGGAATTCACCCCATGGATGAATGCCATTGAGTACTCCCAAGCCTTCTTTTCCATTCCAGCGGATAGCATTTTTTCATAAAGAATTTAACATCGAGAATGGTAGTCAGATACAAGCTCATTTTCACCCATTTTAATGGAGCAAAATTGACAGTTCAGCTCAAATAGTCGGTTGTCCTTCATATCTTCACTACCTGAATGCATGTTGATGATGGATGTCCACATCTCTTTAGCAGTAGGAAGAGACATTACCTTATCAATGTCTTTACGGGAAAGCGCATTTAGGATGAGCTGACGCGCTTTGGCATGTTTCTCCATTAGTTGATACTCATTGGCTTCCCATTTGGAGTCATCTTTCTCAGTAATTATCTCATCTCCCTTGTCGATGATTTTCCAGCGCTGATAATCTGTTTGCTGGATGTAATTCCTTGTCATCGTTAGCCACCATTCCAATTCACCTTCAATGAGTACATGGGGCTTTGCGAGAGAGATTCCGAGGTTGAAGTTCGACATGTTCTTACTCTTCAAAATCCTTATGATCTGCAAAAAGGATTAGTGCAAAAATAGGCAAACCTGTAGCTCTGATACCAAATGTAGGTTCGTGTTTATTAAGCCACTATTGTTCAATGTCTTCTAAGGTTCATTAAGTCTTAGATGCGCTTCTCAAGTATAGAATTGCGCTTTTACTTGGAGATGCGCTTGACCAGTGTAAGACACTTAGTAATTGATTTACTAAAGTCCTTAAACACGGAAGAGGTCAGACAACAATAAGAGCGCACTTTAAGTGTCTAAAGCGCACTAAGATTTGCACACAAAGAGTTTCCAAACAGTGAGAACCCTAAGTCACTAATTGACTCGGGATAAAACTTAGCACTACTTTGTATTGATAGAAGAAGGTTACAATCTCTCGCTTCAACTCTAGAACCTCACTCATAAACTCTCTCCTTACAACACTTGAGTTCAGCTCTAGAACAATGGCACTTCACCTCTCTTGATTACAACTGAGTAAACACTTAAGCTCTCCTAGCTTCTCTCGGAATTCCTCACCTTGTAATCCTAGAGTTAATGCAACAGTCCACTATTTATACACAAAAATTAAGCTACAACTCTAACTTAATTTCGTGTAACAAACTTAGACTTAGCACAATGCCACCTCATCAATCTGTGCGCCTTGATCAAATTGTAAGAGATAATCAGCCGCTTGGATTAATTTGGTTTTTGTTCTTCAACTTGTTGATGCACGCCACCTCAGTGATCCGTGTCCACTGCGCTAACTAACTTCCTCCACGCTGGCGATCCCTGGATATGCGTCTCAAAGCCTTCAAGTTCTTCTCACACCTCTTGTGTACACAACTTGAATTCTCCCGCTCACCAGCCTTCCGTTGCATTTCGGCAGTTCTCTTCTGTGACAGCGTACACCCTGTGCTATGGTGGAACCTCGTGATCAACACTTCTTCCACTTCATTCAAGCGCATCTTATATGCCTTAGAATCTCGCCTATACTCACTTCTGGACTTGAATGGGATTATTAAACACCGCTTGTGAAACTTGCTTTCTTCGCCTTGGTGTTAAGCGCGACTGAGACCAGTCGAAGCGCATCTCTAAGTGACTTAAGCGCATCCCAGCAGATATTATATTAACCTGGAAAGCTTAAAAACACTAAGAGATTAAACATATTAGTTTGTTATCATCAAAACAAAGAGAAATAGATTAAGCTTTAATAAGACTATTAAAGCTCAACTAACACTTTTGCAAAGAAAATTTGATCATCGTCGAATAAGAATGGAGAAGCCTTCAATCGCAATACCGAAGAGCAGAAGGAGGGGAAGTTAGATCAGTTAATATCGAGTTTAGAGAGCAACTTCTATCACTTTAAACCGCAGCACCACCCCATTCAAAAGTTCCAATGGAGGGTGAAAGTTGTTTTAGGGATGTCTTCCTCGGCTATGAAGATCTGTTTGTATTCAAAGTATCCACCATAAAGGAAATTACCACGTGCAAAGTGGTGCCATCGATAATTTGATCTACAATTGTCATAGTTTACTTCTAGGATCGACGAGGTATTTTATTGATCGGCTCGCTTAAGTGTTTTAAAGATGTATATGATGAAAACATAAGTAAGCTAGTCTAATCTCCAAGTTAAACTCAATAGGCTAGTAAGCTAATGATTTAGAGTTGAAGAAGGGGAGATTAGCTACAATAATAAACTTAATAATATGAGCTAGAAAGTTCGGCTCAATGCAACGATTTTTTCAAGGTGAGAACCCTAAGCTTATAATAAGCTGGGGATAAAACTCACCACTAAACTTATATTAATCAAGAGCATTACACACTAGAGCTAGTTTTAACTCTGAGTAACTCTCTCTCACAATACAAGTTGCGTTCAGCACATACAAACAATATCTCTCTCTCAATATCTAAGGTATTTTTGACACTAGCTCTCTTCACAGCGACCTCATCAGAGATTAGCTTTCTCTCTAGCTATCGCTTTGTCTAATTTGCTTTGCTCTCCCCTAGCAAGTGAAGTTCTCTAAGCTCTCTAGATTTTTGTCTTAGCTCTCTCAGCTCATGAACATGTGTGCCTAACAACACCTATTGCACACTTATATAGTATTTCTAACTTAATACCTAAAGCTAGCAGCGGTAATGAAGAAGTCCACCTCAGCGATCTGTGTGATCATTACACTCCGGAATGCATCAAAGGCTTTAAGCGCTTTGTGCTTCTTCACTTGATTTTAACAGCTCATCCACGTTGGCAATCCGCTCCACACCCTTAGCGCATCCCTGATTTGTCCAGCTTGGCGATCCCCGTTCATCCACTATCCAAAGGTAGAAATCCTAACAAACTCTTGTTGTTTCCATTCTCCCTAATCTGTAGCTTCACCTGCCTTCCCTTCACTTGACCGAATCCTCTATGTGTTGGTGCAGGATTCCATCATAGACTCTTGCTTTTCTCTTCTATTGCGTGTATCTTCTCTCTTCAGCTAGAAGCGCAATCCACTAGCTTTAAAGAGACTCTCCTTCGCTTAAACCTAGACCTTTCGTCCTCTATCTCTTCTCTTCAACACTTATTCTATCTTGGCAAAATTTAGCTTTCCCCGCTACACCTTAAT
Source organism: Phyllobates terribilis (assembly GCF_046119375.1). Taxonomy (NCBI): domain Eukaryota; kingdom Metazoa; phylum Chordata; class Amphibia; order Anura; family Dendrobatidae; genus Phyllobates; species Phyllobates terribilis. The sequence continues at coordinate 44,610 of NW_027368023.1, read as the reverse complement.
CTAGTCTCCTTATGGACTCGGCTAGTCCGCTTGTGTCAAAGCTACTCTTATAACTCCTCGAGCTATACCTGGAAAGATTATCACACACAATGGACATCAAATACTTAGGTTTGATATCATCAAAACAAGGGGAATGTTCGAGCTAGCTAGTTACACACTCTAGCTCAAACCAACAATTTTCCCCTTTTTGATGATGACAAACCCTTGAACAATAAAGCTCATAATATTTCAAAGTGTACTCAGTTAAGTCATAGATAGGCAATAAAGCTTAATCAAGTACTTTCACATATAACAAATAAGCTCAATATCTTGCTAAAAACCCTTAGCAAGTATACCTTCGTTCCCCCTTAGACCAAGATGGTCTAATATCTTCCCCCTTAGTTGAATAAGGTATAAACCTGTTTACTTCCCCCTTTTGACATAATCAAAAAATGCAAGTAGAATTCATGCAAAGGGAACTAAAGTGGAAAGTGCAAGCAAGCTAAACTCAGTAATCAAGCATATTAAGTTAATAAGCACAGAAAAGTAAGGTGTAACCAAGCATAAAGCAAAAGATTATAGAAACCAGAAAGAAAGCTTTATAAAGCATATAATCCTTACACCTTTTGAGTGTTTTGGAACCCTAGCGATTACTAGTTAAACTTCAACAAGCAAAAATAGAAACAAAAAGGCACACACAAACACATTAGACTCGCTGTTAACTTCTGTTAAATTTTGCATAATGTGGGCCATCTCATCTTGTCTCTATGTCATAAGATGAAGTTGTGATGTGATCTCTGTTAACTTCTTCTCGAGGTTGGAACATTGGTTCTGGATAGCAAATACAACAGACGCATTAGACTCGCTGGCAGTGGGTATAATCATTTCTCTAGAATGGGTTTTGGAAGAGCTGGCAGATGGTGTAGACAGTCTCACAGGAGCTAGTTTAGAAATGATCTCGGTTACCTTCTCAATGGTAAGCACGTCGTCGAAGCTAGTCTCTTTGACTGGCTTGTAAAGGTCTTCAGCCTTCAATGTACGCTCTATAATATGAGGAAACGGAAGAGGGGAACCGTGATGTGCTCGGCTAACCACCATATAAGAGAACATGATATGCACGGTGTTAATCAGTTGTCCACTCAAGCATTTGGCCATGATGCAGCAGTCCGAGATGGTGATGTGCTTGAGATTGGTGTTCATGAGAGTTATATTCTTGACAATGAAGTAATGAAGGAGTCGCTTCGATGTTGAAAGGTGAACAGTCTTCAACACCTGAGGGACGTTCTCCCAAACACTACCTCTTTGATGGTTCTGGAATCCACAGGCCGATTCTTCTTGTACAATAAACCAAACAAAACTAACAAAGAATCCGATCCATGCTCTTGTCTGATAGCCTTCGCCAGGTCCTTGACCTTAAAGCTCTCGTTGGCGTCGTTGAACCATTGGAAGTTACATGAAGTGGGTTCACCAGTGGTAGAGTTGCTGCTAAAATGAGCATAAAATTGATGAACCAAGTCAAGATCATCTTTACTAACCTCATTGTCGAGTTTGTCCCAATTCTGTATCTTGATAAGATACGTGAAGCGATCTGAGCCGAAAGCGACTTCGATCCCATGTAGCGTGTCCGGCGAGATGATGACCGGAGTTAGTATGTCGCGCTTCACATTCCTTGGAGGTAGTGACGGGAAATCAGATTTCACATCTATGGGAGCTTTCTTTTTCTTCTTAGCACGGGGAGGTTTTTCCTTCTTAATAGTAACTAATGTCGAAGGCACAGACTCACTACCTTATTACTCATCCTCTGTAATCCCATCCTCCTCCTCGATTAACTTGCTTCTGCCTGCATCTTTAGATGTGCTTTTAGCATTTTTTATAAGCTTGTGCTGCATTGGGGAAAAATCCTCGGCTTCTTCATCAGAGAAAGAAGAAGCAAGCAGATTAGGAATAGGTGATATTAGCTGGAGTTGTTCACCTGATACTGATGTTGTTGGTGTCGTGAATACCTCTGTTTAGACAACACCCAGATCTTGAAGCATGTTAGCAATGACGGTGGTTACTGGATCTTCAACAGATACTATCTCCTTAACCTTCTCAACAGCTGGACCCTCGATGAGGTCGGTAACACTCAACTCTGGATTAACCGGCGTGTCGGGCATCTTGGATGAGGTTGAGGCCGACATCGGAGCTTTTAGTGTTGTCGGAGGTAGAGCTAAGGATTTCTGATCAGCTATTCTGTCTAGCCTTTCATGCACTAGCTGCTCTAGATCTAATCCACGCGGCGCAATTACATCTTCAAGGAGATCTTCCTTGGTAAGCTTGGATAGAGGGGTTTTGTCAGCCATTTGGTTATGAGGTACTCTTTGTGGTTTAGGGTTTGGAATTGGGGCTTTTGAGGATCTATGTAAGAGCGCGAATGAGAGCAAGTGGGAAATAGCGGAGCTTATGAAAATACAGAGAGGCAGGTAAAGGTAAACACGGTAAACATCTGATGTGAATACATACCCGTGTATTTATAGCGTAGCTTAATCTTCCTTTGTACATTTCCACCACAATTCCAACGGCTAGATACTTTTAACGGCTATATCTCTACAAATCTGCAAAGGCTCTATTTCTCTGAAAGCGCTACAACGGCTACATGCAGAAACTTTTATCTGGAGACTCGCTTTAACTATCAACATGTGGAACTACAAATAAATCACTGCAATGGCTAGTATAGATGCGTTGGCAAGCTAGCGTGATGTGTTGTAACGTCTAGGTGTGGCTTTCCTGAATCTATTTAGACTAGATCACTGAGGCACGTAGCTTTTCTGAATCCATTTATCTTGGATCACTGAGCTACTTGTTTAGACTTCACTTTTCTTAGCCGCAGAGATTACCTTCCTCATTAAGCAAACTTCTCAATTAAGCAAAATTCTGAAGTAGAACCCGCTGAAGTAGCTTAATCCAAAATTTACCACAGACTGCCTTCTCAGCTACTCTCACGGAATCGCTTGATCATGCTAGGAATGTAAAGTGAGTGATATGTGTACCAATTATAATTATTTAAGCAAGTAAAGAATAATAGGGAATGCAAATTTCACATAAAAGGGACATAACACACTCACACTCAGCATATATGTATATAGTATGTGCATATGGAGGGTAACTGATACAAAAATGAATACTTCCCATTGTGGACTTTATCAAGGGAATTTAGAAGTGTTACATCAATGTTAGGCAAGGGAAACTGTAGGATTGGATCATTTCTTTAGGCTTGTAATATGGCAAGAAGACGATCACCCTTCTCTATTTGTGGCACAAGAAGAGCATGCAATGGGCTATGACTATAAGCAATAATTATAATGCAATATAAAACCTTAGCTAGGCTGGATTTTAAACAAGATGATGGATGAATAGCAAGCAAGCAAGAAGCACAATCAAACTAAAGTTCCCAATTAGAATAGTGCTGCTAATTCATAGAAAAAGTATGGAAGAAACTTACAGCACATATCTTGCTTTGGCTAATAAGAAAAGATAGAAAATCAGGCTGAAGCATAAGGCATAGAAAGATATCCATGCAAAGCGCCTTAGAAAGATATGTGTTGCTATTTTGCTCTTCTGAGAGTACAAGAATATGTCTCAACGAGATAGATAAAGACTCGCTTTGAAGTTCCAAAGACTCGCTTGAACATATCTGAGTCTCGCTTGAAAGAATATATATTTATATAGTTGTTCCACAGATGAGACTCGCTTGAACAAAGCAATTCTTGACTCACTCAGATGTACACCTCTTATAAGATAAGAATGAAAGAGATGTGTATTGACGGTTGAAGCACGCTTGATTTTGTTTGTTTCAGCCTTGAAAGAGATGTATCTCTTCCTTTATTGTGAAATGAGAGTAGCTTGTTGATTTGACTCTGTAGCTCCTACTCTGCATTTCAACCTGCAAAATGAATCAAGCTTTTGGTTTCCGAAGAGTTGGCTTCGAAGGAATGTTAGCACTGGAGATTCCTGAGCTGGAAGGTAGAACTTTTATTTTCACAACTCGAGGAACACGCTCATAATAGATATCATCGTTGAGATCAAGCACTTGATGAGGCTCACTTTTAAAAGGAATACATCATTGTGCTTTAGTTTGTTTGTTCTTGGCTTTTGAGAGCCTAGGTCTTAGATGACCCGCTCTCTTCAAGCTTGTCTCCAGCGAGACTCGCTTGATCGAGCTTGCCCTCAGATTTAGTCATAGCATACGTATAGGGAAATAGAAGAAGTTCAGCTTTCGGAGAACATACCTCAATGTCTTGCTCAGACTCGGAGACTTTGGCGGCTACTAAGCATATTACTTGTGCTTCGCCACAATCTAGATCTTTGTCCGAATCTCCCCATAAAGTCAAAAAGGCCTTTCTTGGTGGTGTTTTAGATACGCTTGGTTCCACCTTAGTGCTTGCGCAAGCTTTTTCCATGTGTCATTTACCTTGGCAGTTATAGCATATGACATATTTGAGGTCGCGAGGGTTGGTATCACTTCGTTGAAAACCGACTTGCCCCTTAAAGAACTTCTTGACGAGTTTAGTCATAATTGCAGCATCCTGATCTTCTTCATGGTCATCTTCATTGTTGTCTTCCATCTTTGGAAGTGCTCGGGTGAGCTTGAGAGCCATTCGTTTGGATTCCTTTTATGCTAGCGACTCTTTTTTATCTTCGTTTTCCTGTATTCTAAGTTCATCCATCTTGAAGGGGTGGAAATCCCTTTGGAGCTCGAACTTGCGGTTATTCTTCATGTCTTCACTGCCGATGTGCATATCTATAATAGCTTCCCATAGGAGCTTTGGGATTGGCAGAGACATGATTTTATATATGTCCTTTCTAGAGATAGCATTCAATATGATCTGCTTCGCCTTTGCATTCTTCTTAAGGGTAGAATATTCAGTTGGTACCCATTTGAGAGTATCCGTTTCTTCAAGAAACTTGTCTTCGCCTTTTTCAATAATCCTCCAACATTGATAGTCAGTTTGTTGGATGTAATTCTTTGTCATGGTCAACCACCATTCTAGTTCACCCTTAGCTAAGATATGTAGCTTATCTAAAGAGATCCCTAGGTTAAAAATGTTGTTATCATTGCCCATGATTCAGAATATTGAGAGATTAAGAATCAATGCAATTGAGCAACCTATGCTCTGATACCAATTGTAGGATCGATGAGTTATTCTACTGATCGGCTCGCTTAAGTGTTTTAAAGATGTATATGATGAAAACACAAGTAAGCTAGTCTCATCTCCAAGTTAAACTCAATAAGCTAGTAAGCTCATGAGTTAGAGCTGCGTAAGGGGAGATTAACTATAATAATAAACTTAATAATATGAGTTAGAAAGTTTGGCTCAATGCAAAGATTTTTCCAAGGTGAGAACCCTAAGATTCTAATAAGCTCGGAATTAAACTCATCACTTAATGTATATTAATCAAGAGAAATTACACAGTAGAGCTAGTTTTAACTCTAAGTATCTCACTCACAATACAAGTTGCGTTCAACACATACAAGCAATATCTCTCTCTCAAGCTCTAAGGTGTTTTAGACACTAGCTCTCTTCACAGCGACCTCAGCACATAGTATCTTTCTCTCTAGCTATCACTCTATATAATTCTCTTTGCTCTCTCCTAGCAAGTGAAGTTCTCTAAGCTCTCTAGATTTCTCTCTTATCTCTCTCATCTTGTGAACTCGTGTGCCTAACAACACTTATTGCACACTTATATAGTATTTCTAACTTAATCTCTAAGCTAGAAATTCTATATCAAGCGGTAATGAAGAAGTCCACCTCAGCGATCTGTGTGATCATTGCACTTCAGAATGCATCAACGGCTTTAAACGCTTTGTGCTTCTTCACTTGATTCTAACAGCTCATCCACATTGGCAATCCTCTCCACACCCTTAGTGCATCCCTGATTTGTCCAACGGGGTCTATAGATAGCTGGGGGAAGCTACATCGGAAGTTCTTGAATCGATACTTCTCAATGAAGAAGGATAATGCGCTAAAGAGGGAGATAGGGCAAGTAGAGCAGCAAGACGATGAGTCGCTGTATGACTACCTAGAGAGGTTTAAGGGGCTATGTGCTAGCTACTCCTTTCATGGATATGACCACCCAGATTTTTTACTATTTCTCACCCAAGGGTTATTGTCTGATGAGAGGAGGATGATCGACGCGACTTGCGGAGGAAGCATTCCCGACTTGACACCAGAGGATGCTATGGAGAAACTACAGAACATCGATGAGAGTACAAGGAGTTTCAAGAGGACTTACACCAAGAGAATGGTTAATGCTGCAAATACTGAAGGATCGGGTCCGGCAAGTGAAATGGTTGAAATAAAGAAGATGTTCAAAATCCTACTACTGAAGAGCGGGCAGCAGACCGTGTGAGTCTGTGAGATATGCGTGAGTCAGCCCATCATTCAGACCAGTGTCCCGAGTTGCATGACAACACAGTTGCAGAGGTGAATGCGATAGGAGGATATGGATTTCCTCGGCCTTGGGAGAACCAGTAGTAGCAGAAATACCAGCCGAGAGATAGAGAGTGGCCCGAGCAACAAAGGTGGAGACCTCGTAAGCCACAGCAAAACTATGAAGCCCCTACTTTGGTCATGATAAAGGAACTGACTAAGAACCTCGCTATCCTTGGTGAGCACCTCACTACCCTCGCCATCAATGCCCAGACCAAGGGCGCAAGACTCAAGAATTTAGAGTTCCAAATGGGGCAAGTAGCGCATAAGGTATCAACGTTGGTTCAAAACCGATCGAGTTCACTACCAACACAGACTGTGGTGTACCCGAGCCGAATTCAGCAAACCAGAACCTTAATAACGTCTGCACAATGGCACTTAGGAGTGGGAGAAACTCAAAGGAGAAACCAGGACAAGAAGAGATAAATGAGGGAGATTTGTCATTGGCGCGCCCGCGCCAAGATAATTGCCAAAGCTGGACTCTTTTTTAGGAGGTCCTCTTTTTATTTAGTCACTATGTTTATACTTCGCGTTGTTCTAGTCTAAGTCGGTGGCGTGAGACGCTCACCCCTAAGCTTTTCTCGTCCTTGTACTTAGACAAAATCCGCTAGTTTAAGTTAGAGTTGGCGGCGTATTGTGCTCACCCCTAAGCTTGATTTTGGTCGGTATATCGAGTATGAGATTCATGTTCTCTGAGGATCGCCGTATCAAGTCCGGGCATGTCATGACCTATGGCGCACGATGTGAATCATTTTGTGATCCATTTACTCCTCGGGAAATTTAGGATTTTGTGGTACAAACATGGCCGCGTATGTCAGTCTGTATTGTCTTTTTGGATTTTTTAACTATGAGTTTATATTTCTTTCAAATACGCCATTTATTGAGTCTATTTTAATTTCTAGTTGTAATTGTGTGTACCCATGTGCTTCCAGGCCGCTCGAACCTAGTCGGCATCGTTTTGTGTCTCGGTGTACCTATGCCCCAACGATTATTCCTTGGGTGGTGACCCATTGGTGTCGCGAGCACTCAATGTGCTTCGCTCACTCGGTTTTCGTCATCATGGGTGAAATAAGACCAAAAAATGTAAAGAAGAGATAAGCCAATTGTATTTAAGCAAAGAATCAGAAGTGCACGGCTCCATAAAAATACAACAAGTTCAGGTATGCTAAATGATATATGCAATGCTGAATGTAAAACAAGCCGCTAAAAAAGTTCAAGGAAGAATAACCCGAGCCCTTGTTAAAACCTCTTTGCCGGAAAACCACAAAGAAAAAACCGTCCGAAGAGAAAAAAGAGTATCCATGTAGAGTCTAGAATAAAATCTCCTTAAGCTGGCAATATTGTCATCGATGGCATAATGTCTACAAAAAGTATCCAGCATGAAAGTGGCTAATCTCTAACTTCAAACTTCAAACTTCAAACTAGGGAAACTAGGTCTAAAATTATAATAAACTAATAAAACAGGAAATAATGGAATCCCTGAAAATAAGAAATCAAAAATAATAGCAATAAGATAAAGGAAATCAGATTCGTAAAAGATATTGTGAAACATAATCCCGATAGCTCCTGGCGCATGTTTGAGGCCCGGGGTGCTGCGGTGCCAATCTTCCAACATTTGGGATATTTAATTCATCTTTTCTTCAGAGTCTCCATAGAGTTTGCCGCGGGCCGCATTTAGCACCGCAAAGTGTGGCCCTCCTATTTTCAAACTTCTTCAATTCAACTCCGATCTTTAAACTCTTTAGATCTTGATCTTCAATGTTTCTCTTCTTTTTCTTTTCTACTCTTCATCTTCAAGATGTTGTAAGAATCTTCACATATTGCAAAGTTGTCTCCTATTTCTAGATCATACAAAACCATCCACATACTCCAAAAACCTATACATAATGTGCTAACAACCGTTGGATGTGTGTTATACAAAGAAGCGCACATCACTGATCAAAATTGTACATGTATTGTATTTCTATGTTTTGCAGGTGATGTTATGTTTTTACCTAATGCGACACATAGGAATATGCTTTAAATTCAAAAAAAATTACAAGTTTATGCGTTACAAGAGTTTATTTCAGACCTATTCTAAGTTTCTTCGGCCGGAAACTTTCTCTTGAGTCCATTCCTTATATCCAAGTTACTGCTGCTACGGAAAAATATCTAGGAGTTCCAGTTATTGCTAGAAAAGTTAAAAATGAGTGCTTCTATTATGCGATTCAAAACCTTTAAAATATCTCTTTTCATGGAAAGGGAATTCTCTATTACAAGCAAACTAAACTATTCTCAAACAATCTAACTAATTGTCTAAAACTAATGACTTCTACAAAGCTTCCTCCTTCATTTTGGTATTTGTACTCAAATTGGTGACATAAAAAAGCAATTCTTCTAGACTAAATCCAATTCATCATCCACGTCTCTTCTTGCATGGGACAGCATATATACCCCTAAATTTTTAGAAGGTCTACCCCTCCACAAAGCCAATCATATGAATAGTTCCTTCCAAATGAACCTACTATTATGCGACTATGAGAATATATGGTTTACATCATCACTGAAAAATACTTCGGGTCTACCAATTTATTTTTTATAAAAAAAAAGAGTCAAGTTTTGGCAACGAGTGTGAAGACGAAGGCATGCACATCGGAGGTGCAAAACAAGCTAAATGAATCAAATCAGGCAGAAGACAATCGGTGGTCGTGGCACATCCATCGGCACCCGCCGATGTGGGATGTGGAATTTGAGCAAGGCCACAGAGAAGTCATCGGCGCCCGCCGATCTCCATACGAACTTAAACGACTTATTCTTTCTTCTTATATTTTCAGTTGCGATTTTAGCTAGATTTTATATCTTTCTTTGGAATTTATGTTTTAATATTTTTAGGCTTTATGGGTTAACTTATAAATAGAGTTTTAGAAGTCAAAAATTGGGTTAGCCTCTCTTTGGAGAGAGATTAGTTCTACGTTCTTCATTCCAACCTTTTTACGTACTTGAGTTTCGATGAATTCAACCATGAACTAAGCATCCAAGCTTAGTTGGACCCTGAAGTTTATATTCTAGTTGTGAGTTTCTCTTTCTCTTAAACTTATGTAATTGTTGTCTTTTCTCTTTAATTTCATTATTAGGGTTTGAGTTTCATGTGCCCTAATTTGGCCAATTAGGTTATATGAATTGAGATCCATCGCTAGGATAGATCGATTCGTTCATCTAGGTCTACTCCTTTGAAACAAGCATAATTTCATAGATTCGGTTGGAACTAGGAAATTGTGTAGAGAATTGACATGTAGGCTAATCGCGAAATGCCTATATCCTGGTGCTTCTTGCTTAATGCTTTCTATGATTTAAACTATTAGCGTTCGTTGTGGTTAATCAAAAAGAAAGAACTACTATGCTCGGTTTGAGGTCTTAGTTATCTTAGGATAGAAGTAGGAACACATTGCATGTTTAAGTGAATTGAATTTCTATGATCAACTTGTCAAATATAAATTGATAGTGTCTAGCTAAGTGTTTTTCTCAAACTAAGTCTTGTCATTGTTAATATTATGCATTTGGTAGTTATTTAGGAGATCGCAGTCTTAAAACCTCCTTAGTTTAGTCCTTTAGGTTAATCTAGAATTTAATCATAAGATATTCGCTTCTTTGTGGATTCCACCCCTACTTCCACTATATTATAAATAATAGGATTTAGTTTCAAGTTGAGAATCTTCATTAAAAAGAGGCAAGACACTTTGTCTCGCCTTGTTTGTATAATCAACACTTTTATTTGTTAATTCCTAGCAAATACGACCGGTAAAAGTGTTCATTATCAAATCGGTGTCATTGCGAGGGAGGCAATAAACTCTTTTGATTAAATTCTGCGTTAATCGTGGTGTGAGTCTATCTTACGACTCACACCTTTACTTTTGATAGTTTCGGGTGTCTTTCTATTTCAGGAAACCATCCGCCGAGATTATCTAGGACTTTGTGATGACGGATCACACTCTAGAGTCCTTGCTCGCTCCTTCCTTGGAGACCGGGCTGCGCGGTGTGCAATTCCCTGACTTGGGAGAAGATGTCATGTTTGAAGTGAAGCCAGGAGTAATTCCATTACTTCCAAAATTCAGCGTAAAATACCAAGAGAGTCACATCCAACACTTGGAAGAGTACTTAGAAGTCTGCACAGTCACGCAACCAAATGGTGTGCCATTAGACCAAATGATGTTGAGGCTCTTCTCTTTTTCATTGAAATAATATCATTAACTAACTAAATGTTCACCAAGGAGGATGCCACGGTCTTGGTCTTTTCACGTTCACCTCAGATTTGGTGATTGTAAGCCAAGATCGCATCATCCTCCCTCCCTTAGAATCGAAGCGTCCCCGCTTCGAACAGGTAGGAGCAAGGGAGAGTAAATGTGCAGAAGTCAAAGAGAGTATGAACTCTATGTAGGGCACACAATCGACTCTAGGGGATACAAAGTGTAATACGAAAGGCGCTGGTGCTGAAGTGATCTTCTCTTTTGGCTTGGATACTGTTACAACAATGTCTGACACCTCATATGGATGAACTAGTGATGCCTTGGGTTCCGTCAAAGTCATAGACTCCAGAACCAGGACGTCTATCTCCTCACACACATCAGATGAATCAATATCCACCAGCATGGGAACATCTAAAAACTCATCCTCAAAATACCCATCAAATATAGGAAGCAACTCAAGCGCTGATTGTGTCGATGTGCTAGAAATCTTTTTTGCATCATCATCAAACATGGGTAGGAACGGAGGGTAGGACTCTCGAGCACATCATACATCGGCTCGGTTTCCGACATGGGTACGTCCGGCGGTATAGGGTCAAGCATTACATGTGAGACCAGGATGCTAGGGGGAGATCGAGTGGCTCGAACCGGGGCATGCTTACAACGATGTTCAAGTGGGTGTGTAGAGTGCACGGTAGATGACTCACTGGAAACCAATGGTTGTGGTCCTGTTCGATGGTGGATACGCTCTCGGTATGTCATTTACAACTGGTAACATCTAGAGAAAAATATTTCGCCATAACATAAACAAGTTGTTCCCAAGTGGTGACGGGTTGTCAACGATGGTAATGACGCTACTCCTCTTCACGATTCCACTAGGTACGAGCATAGCAGGTGAAGTAACGGATAGCAACGTCGTATTGCTTGACTTCATCGTAGTCTCGTTGGCCAAAGTAATAAGTCATGTCCCATGACCAATCCAGGAATTCGTCTTCATATTCATAGGCAGCAAATCGTTGATGATGTACGGGGATGTCGGGCGGTGGTCGCCATTCAGAAACTCGACGCGCCATATCACATATATATTTTTCTCTTTTTATTATTAATCCTACTCGTTTTTTTTAAACTCAATAAATCTCTCCTTAATGAAAGAAAGTGTTTTTCTTCATTCAATACAAGGGCACTAATTAAATATTGAAATGCTTAACCTTTTGTATTCTTGTTGGTAAGTCCAAAGGTTTTGGGCTCTTCGTCTTTCTCTTTTGTAACTACCAGGTTTTAAGATCTTCCTCTTGGTATTCAACTTTGTAACTCCAAAGATTTTTTTTTGGATTTTCTAAACACGAAATTTTGGTGGTGATAAGTAAGGATAGATACGACTTACAAATTCGAGGATCTGATACCAGTTGATGTGACCTTGCTTGAAGAAGGCCTCAAATTGTCCCGAATGATATCTTGAATCTGTAATGGGGCGAATTGTCTCCTTGGATTGATGATGCGGATACGGAAGCGATGTCGAGAGGTTGATGATCTGATGGACTAGATAGATTTCCAGCCGTGAGGATGTGTTTGTGGAGGATGGGGTGATTCGTAGTGTTTGGTGGAATGGATAGTGAAGCCTTCGGAAGGGAGCAAGCTCTACCAAACTAAGGGTCTTGAATAGTGATGTTGAAAGGATCAAAGAGGAGGAATAACGTCTCAACAATTCAATCAATAAACCCAGGGTCTTTAATCGAGCTCAAGATATCTGAGATCACAGCTCACCTTGAGCTTATGACAGGCAAGGCAAGATGAAATTGTCATTCTTCTCCAATCACTGGTGAACCTCACTCGGTGGCGTGGTGATTTGAGCTGAAGTGTTGTGTGTGTTTCTTTGTTTTATCTTTTTCTTTAAAGTCTAACTAGTTATCCTAGGGTACCAACTTCTAGAAACTTGTAAGGAACAATGGTTATTAAGTATGCATTTTGGTTTCTATATGCTTGCGCTTGATTACTTGGTTACTCTTTAGCTTTATTTGCCTACTATCTTTTATGCTTGATTACTGAGTTAGGCTTGCTTGCACTTTCCACTTTAGTTCCCTTTGCATGAGTTAAGCTTGCATTTGTTGGTTTGAGATAGAGTGGTGGAACTAGCTACTCAACCATTTCGCTTGTTTTGATGATGATAAACATATGTATTTGATGTTCATTGTGTGTGATAAGCTTTCCAGGAATAGCTCGAGGAGTTAGGAGAGTAGCTTTGACACAAGCAGACAAGCTAGAGACTAGCTTTGAGCCTAGCGGGGAAAGCGAGTCTCGCCAAGGCAGTGTTGAAGAAATAAACGAAGAAAATGAAGACCCAAGTGTTTAGTTGTGAAGACGGAATGACTAGATAAAGCGAAGAGAGTCGCTGCGAGCTAGTGGATCGCGCTTCAAACCCATAGAGAGTGTACAAATGATCAAGTGCCAAAGAGTGAGTCCTACGAAGGAATCATACACCGGCGCATAGAGAATTCGGGCGTATTGAAGGGAAGGCCGAGAAGCTAAGGATAGGAGAATGTGCGATTTCTACCTATGGATAGTGATGAACGGGGATCTCCAAGCTGGATGAATGAAGGAAATGCAAGTGGAATGGAGAGGATTTCCAACGTGGACAAAATTGTTACTCAAGAGAAGAAGCACAAATGCGTGTGGAATCGTTGATGCGCTCCATGGAGGGATCGGTCACACGGATTACCAACGTGGACTTCTTCATTACCATAGATTATAGGATTTTCTTTACTTGGAGAATAAGTTTAGAAATGCTATAAATATGTGCAATAGGTGATGTTAGGCACATGAGAGCTGAGAAGAGCATAGAGAGCTAAAGGCTTTAGAGAGAAAGCTAGAGAGCTAAGCGCTTAGGGAAAATCTCACTTGCTGAGAGGAGAAAGAAAGAGCGAATTGGTAAGAGCGTTAACTATAGGAATTATACTCTTAGCCAAGGTCGTGTGAGATTAGTGTGTGGTCTAAATCATCTTGAGAGTAGATAGGATCACTTGTATTGAGCTGAACATAGATTGTGTTGAGAGAGAGTGTTACGAATCGTTGTAATTATTCTTGATTAATATGATATAATTAGTGGTGAGTTTTTATCCCAAGCTTAGTAGAAGCTTATGGTTCTCACCTTGGGAAAATCTTGCATTTGAGCCGAACTTATCATATAACAATTTTAAGTTCAAAGTATTGTAGCTAATCTTCTCTTCCGCAACTCTAACTCACTAGCTTACTAGTTTATTGTGTTTATGTTGGAGATTATACTAGCTTAAACGTGTTTTCAACTTTTATATCTTTAAAACACTTAAGCGAGTTGATCGATCTAGTCTTTTCTAAGTGTTAGCCTATCAATGATACTTGATCCATTCATAACGAAGGTAAAAACCTACAATTGGTATCAGAGCTTAGGACGTTCATTTGCATTGATTCCTACTCTCTAGTCTGAATCATGGGCAACGACAAAAATATTTTCAACCTAGGAATCTCTTTAGCTAAGCCTCATATCTTAGCTGAGGGTGAACTAGACTGGTGGATCACTATGACTAGAAACTATATCCAACAAACTGACTATCAATGTTGGAGGATCATTAACAAAGGTGAAGAAACTCTCAAGGATGAAACGGACACATACAAATGGGGACCAACAGAGTATTCTACGCTTGAGAAGAATGCAAAAGTGAAGCAACTCATTCTAAATGCTCTCTCTCGAAAGGAAATCGACAAGATCATGTCACTGCCCACAGCGAAGCTTATGTGGAACGCTATCATAGATATGCATAGCGACAGTGAGGATATGAAGAACAATCATCGATTCGAGATCCAAAGGGACTTCCATTCATTTAAAATGGGAGAAAGCAAGTCTGTTTTGGACTATCATTCTAGATTCCAGGTACTTTGTGACAAGATGTCCTCCGCAGGACTGAAGGTACAACCTTGGGAACTACCTTAAGCTTTTATCCATGGTGTTAATGCTAAATTTGATACAACTAAACGTATAATGCTAATGACGAAAGAAATGAAAGAGCTGCATGTATCTGTACTTGCTGGAAAATTAAGAATACAAGAATTGAGGATCAAAAAGAGCCGCTAGCACCGAAGGAAACCCAAGGAGTAGCTCTCAAGCTCACTTGCGTTCTTCAAAAGGTGGAAGACAATAATGAATCTGACAATGAAGAAGACCGGGAAATAGCAATGATGACCAAGCTCGTCAGAAATTTTCAAGAAGAAAAATGGCTTAACAAGCAAAGATTACAAGCCAAAAGACCTCAAGCATGTCACATGCTACAACTACTTAGGTAAAGGCCATTTTTCCAAGGATTGCACAAGTGCAAGGGTGGATGCTAAAGAAGAACAAATTGGATCAGAAAGACCACCTAGAAAGGAATTTGTCACCTTATGGGGTGATTCGGATGATGATCTAGACGTTGGAGAAGCACCGGAGAAATGCTTATTCGTCACCGAAGATCTCGTGCCTGAAGCTGAATTTGAGGTAAGTCTTCTTGAACTTAAACTCTCCTCTACACCCCTTCTCTCTGAATCTGAGGGTGTACTCGATCAAGCGAATCTATCTGAAGAAAAGTTTGATCTGAGCGAATCTGATTCCTCACAATCTTTTATGACTATATATCTGAGAAAGAGCTCAATCAAGCAAGTCTTGATAAAGACAAGCTTGACCCGATCGAGTCTTTTAAGACTCAGCGTGTACGTACTAGGCCCTCAACATCCAAGCAAAAGCACAGCGAGTGTTACCTTTCAAAGGTAAACTCACCAAGTGCTAGATCTGAACAATGATATCTACTATGAGCGAGTTCCTAGAACTGTGAAGATGAAAGTTCTACCTTCCAGTTCTAGAATCACGGACTACGAAGTCAACAATTCGTTGGAAACAACAAGCTTGATTCTATCTTGCAAGTTGGAATGAAGAGTAGAAGACACAAATCTTAAGCTACTCTCATTTCACGAATAAGGAGGAGTTTTCTATCTCCTTCGGGGCTGAACCAGTGAAACCAAGCATGCTTCAATGACTAATACACATCTCTTTCACTCTTATCTTACAGGGGATGTACATCAATGTGTTAACAATTAGCTTTAATCAAAGAGAGTCTCATTCATGTAACACGCTACATATATGTTTCAAGCGAGACTCAGATATGTTCAATCGAGTCTTTGAGGACTTCAAGCGATTATTTATTCAACTCGTTGAACTATAACTTATACTTCCAGAAGAGGAAATGGCAACACTATATCTTTTCTAAGGCGCTTTGCTTGGATATCTTTCTAGGCCTTGGGCTTCTGCTGGATTTTCTATCTTTTATTATTAGCTGAAGCAAGATATGCACTATAAGTTTCTCCCATTCCTTGACTATGAATTAATACAGTTTAATTCTACTTTGGGAATTCTAGTTGAATTGTGTTGTTTGCTTGCTTGTTTTTCATGTTTATCTTTTCACAAGCTAGTCTTGCTAAGGTAGTATATTGCACTTAAGCTATTGATTATAGTCTTAGAAAACTGCATGCTCTTCTTGTGTGCCACAAATAGAGAATGGTGATCGTCTTCTTTCCTTATTACATGCCTAAGAAATGATCCATTCTTACGGTGTCCCTTGCCTAACATTAATGTAACGCTTCCTTATTCCCTTGATAAACTCCACAATAGGAAGGCAACCCGAAACACGTACTTTTGTTTTTACCATTTTCATAGTTAGTTAGAGTAGGTTTGTTTTACCATTCTTGGTTGTGGTCTTTGCGCTAGAAGCTTCGTGGGTTGTGAAAACAACATGCTCATCGGTGATTGCCGATAGCTTTCGGCGCCCACCAATGCGTGTTTGTTTTCCCCCTTCATCACAGAACTATATGCGGCGACCGTCGCCCATAATCCGGTAGCTGCTTCCCGCCCCCCCCCCCCCCTCAACCACTTTTGGTGTTTTCTACAGGTTTATATCGGTTCCCACCATTCTCCTTGGCACTTCGAAGGTATAAATTCTAATATCTAGAACTTCTTTTTGAAAACTGAGTGATAATGTGAGGTTTCGTGAGGAAAAGAATAGAGCATTTCCACAAGAATTAGAGAGTAACATAAATGAGTACCAAGAAAAGAGAGAAAACACGAGTGTAGTGATGAGCTAAAAGAATCGAGGGAATGATAGCATAAAAGAAAGATATGCTAGAGTGAAAAATGAAAGGGAATCCCTCTCAAAGTCAAAAATATAGTGTAGAGATGTGAGTTTTTAGTAATTGTGAGGTTTCCACCACCGATTACCATCTTGAAGGAAGGAGAGTTCCCTTAATTGTCCAGCACTACTCAAGGACAACCGTTCATCATTCGATAACTCGTCGGGTGATCCATTTTTCCACCACCACCACCCATGTGCTTGCCTACATTCTATCGAGTCGGATTCATCTTTTCTCTGAGAATCACTTGCAATTGCATGCCCACTTTCAACAACCATGACAACCACAACCATGAATTGAAGACAACACGGAGTGTTCCTAAGTTTCCTTTCTACGAGAGTCTACCATTCTTCCCGGTTATTTCTTTTATTTCTCATACACATGTGATTCATACATTGAGGATAATGCATATTTTAAGTGTGGGGATGGAGGGAGATACCTACCTATCATTTTTGAAAAAAATAAAAGAGCATAAAGATTTAAAAAGCCAAAAATCAAATCCTGAGATGAGTTGAAAATCTGAAAGGATGGCTTAGGCAATAAGCATGTAATCTAGTAACCAATAGGCCTGGCAAAAACAAGATTCAAAGTGATAGTGATGATTGGTGAGCACATATATGAGAGTGTTAGGCAAAAAACCGAAAGAGCACCTAAGCGAGAATTGGAGTGAAAGGAATTTGAGTGTTTTACGATGTTCGATTCTTACGTGGCACTAAGACATAAGTGTACCGAGTATAGGAGTGTTTTCGTGTAGGTTCTCACGCAGAGTGATAAGGTGTAGCGTCCATGAGCTTGCTCTCATATTAATCTTGTGGAAGGAGGTTAGTATAGTTCCATTATCTTTGTTGTGGTTGAGGAACTTCTTTCATATCTAGGACTAGGTGTTGTTGAAGTGTGAGGAAGGAGAGATTCGTGATTATTTTGGTGTTTTGGTGTATTTTTACGGTATTTTGAGTAGTCTAGGTTAGATTTCTGTTCTCCTGGTGTTCAATGCATACTGGTGTGGTTGAGTTATTCGGATTTTTCCTAGGAATCAGTGGTTGATTGTTGATGAGTAGTGGAGTTAGGATTTAGATCTTTCTGATCTTTGATCGTTGTTTTAGAGGAGATTTGGGATGTTCGTTGTTTCATTGGTTATGGTTACTTGGTGGGCATGATTATGTGTTTATGAGTGACTAATTTGAAAGGATTGAGAGCACTCTACAGTGTGATTAGAATTTGATGTATAGGTTGGATTGGTGAGGGACGAGCTTATTGGGTGTTATTTTTCTATGTGAGCATTTTTGTACTTGGGCATTCAACATGGGGATTACTGAGAGTTAAGTGGTATTCTTGATTGGCGGCCTCTCGTACACCATAAGGAGTCGGAATTAACATCAACTATGGGTGTAATAGGCCACAATCGGAGCATAATGCCGTAGTCCGGACATCATAGAGCAAAGAATACAAACACGGGGATTATGCGCAAAAGGGAGAAAGCGTGGAAGACAAAGGGACGAATACAAGTGAAGAAGGGGCGAAAAAGAAGTGCTGAGATGTTGGGCTGAGTTCATATGGCTCGTTCTCCCTGATCCGATGTCCGATTGAGGTGATTCTAATTCGAGGAGTTAGATATAAAAGCCTACTTCAATACCTAAAAAGATGATAGCAATCTAGTTGTGAGTCAAAAGTTATGGGGATTTTACAAACGTCGCTATTGTGCAGAATCTGGGATGCGACCGCGCCCAGATAGGCGCGACCGTGCCTTGCTCACTGTAGGCGACGCTAACGCGCCCTTACAAGACGCGATCGCGCCCCTGCCGCTGCTGCTTCGTGAGAAAACCTTCCTCTGAGGGTTTAAGTGGGATCTTTTCCTAGGGTTTACATGTATTTCAGACTGGACTTCCACTAAACACATTTTAGGGTTATCATTTTAGGTTAGCTTGCTCATTTATTATAAATAGGGAGAGATTTTCCTTCTCCCTAATCATCACATTTTTCTACACAATAATTAGGGTTTTTATTAGAATGAGGAGGGAGTAATCTCCCTTGCTTTGTTCTTCGGGCTAAGGCCTACGGAGGTATGGGTTTTGTAGTTCTCCTCCTTTGGTTCTAATAATATGCTATTGTGTTGTTTTAATCTCTTGATTGTTTAGTAATTTATTGCAATATGTTTATCTAGCTTAGCTACATAGGTTTACATCTTTCCTTCATATAGCCAGGGCCTGGTTTATCCTAGTTGGAGAACCTTGCCTACTTAGTGGCATAAATCTCTACTTGGACTAGTTGGACATGTAGGATAGGGAGATTAATGAGGTGTTGGCGCCAAGGGAAATGCAACTTCCTATTTATTCATGAACTTAATACTACCTAGGATTTAGTCTTGATAGTTTCATGGCTAGATTGGTAGGTTAGACATTGTTAGGACTAGTTGACCTATTCAGCAACCTTAGTACATGGAATAGGACAAACACAGCATATAGTATAGAGATAGAACCCAATTTGTAATAGGAATTCGATGGTCAAAACCCATAACTACGTAGGTTGATGCCTAGGAGATAAAAGTGATTGCTTTTAATTATTTTCCAAACCAATCAATCATATTCCCCCCTTCTTTCTCTTTATTTTCTATAAAGTTAGTTCTTTTGCAAAGACAAGATCAGATTCACAAGCTCCTTGTGGGATCGACTCTTACTTTCCGCTCTACACCTGTGGAGAGTAAGCTAAGGTTTAGTTTGACCGGATTGCCTACGACAGCATCCGTCAAATTCGCGTCATTGCCGGGGAGTCTAACTCTCTTTTCTTGTTTTTGCAAATTAATTAGCTTTGGGTGCTGATCATTACACGGTTAGCACCCGTGTTACGAATGAGTTCCCATGATGAAAGATACATGATGGGACTATTCATGGAGATGGCTGAGGAGATTGCGGCATTGAAGGACAAGGTGGATAAGCTTCAAGAGGACCATGC
This sequence comes from Phyllobates terribilis, assembly GCF_046119375.1. Classification (NCBI taxonomy): domain Eukaryota; kingdom Metazoa; phylum Chordata; class Amphibia; order Anura; family Dendrobatidae; genus Phyllobates; species Phyllobates terribilis. Next base: position 24,806 of record NW_027368023.1, on the reverse strand, counting down.
TGAGAGGGAGGCTGAGCAGCAACGATACAACTACTACTACCCCAGAGAGCAGCCCCAAGCAGCACAATAATGGTGGAAACCATATCCCGACCCGAACCCTCCTACACGGACCTTGATGCAGGTCTCGATTGAGCAACTCGCAGACACCACTAGAGCACTCGAAGAAAACACCAGGTGGATGCTTGATGAGTCACATGCAAGATATGGCCACATGGAAAGAGAAACAGGCAGCCAGCGTTAACGTCACCACAGCCACCGGTGACGAGAACTCAAACGAGATGTATACAGAGGAGGAGGATATCGAGGTCGACGAGCCAGCTAACGCACAACATGAAGCTGCGGAGGGAACTCTCGAATCAGCCATGGAAGAGACGCGCAATCACACAACTGCGGTGTTGCTCGAGCTCACCTTGTCCATACGCGACCGCGCAAACCCTCTGCAGACCAGGCGCGACCGCGCCCCTCAACGCACGATCGCGTGCTTGTTATTGAGAGCGTGCGCGACCGCATCGTGGAGGCACGCGACCGAGTCCTAGAGGTGATCTCTCCGGAACTCATAGCGCGACTGCGCCCTCCACAGCGCACCCGCACCAAGTCTTCTAAGGAGTGGCACGACCGTGCCCTGTCACCGTGCGCCCGCGCATTCCCCGCTGCTGCTTTCGTCACCAAGTTCTCTGCATCGCTGAAATTCGATGAGCATGATCCGGAACCACTGTTATCCGTTAAGGAAGAAATACTCATAATAGAAGATGAGCTTGATCCGGACCATGAGCCGCACGGTCACCTGAACACCATACTACTCGGGAAGCTGGAATCCCAAGCATCTGCACCCCGGCTTATGAAATTGTTGTCTTTCTCTTAAACTTATGTAATTGTTGTCTTTTCTCTTGAATTTCATGATTAAGGTTTGAATTTTATTGTACCCTAATATAGCCAATTAGGTTATATAAATTAAGATCCATCGCTAGGATAGATCGATTCGTTTGTCTAGGTCTACTCCTTTGAAGCTAGCATAATTTTCTAGATTCGATTTGAACTAGGAAATTATGTAGAGAATTGACATATAAGCTAGTCCTGAAATGCATATATCCTAGTGCTTCTTGCTTATGATTTGAATCATTAGCGTTCTGTGCTTAATCATAAAGAAAGAACTACTATGCTCGGTTTGAGGTCTTAGTTACCTTGGGATAGAAGTAGAAACACGTTGCATGTTTAAGTGAATTAAGTTTCTATGATCAACTTGTCAAATATAATTGGATAGTGTCTCGCTAAGTGTTTTTCTCCAATTAATTCTTATCATTATTAATTTTATTGATTTGGTAGTTATTTAGGAGATTGCAGCCTTAAAACCTCCTTAGTTTAGTCCTTTAGGTTAATCTAGAATTCAATCATAAGATATTCGTGTCCTTTGGATTCAAACCCAACTTCCACTATATTCTAAATAATAGGATTTAGTGTCAAGTTAGGAATCTTCATTAAAAAGAGGCACGACACTCCGTCTCACCTTGTTTGCATAATTAACAGTTTTGTTTGTTAATTCCTAGAAAATACGACTAGCAAAAGTGTTCGTTATCAGTTTATAAATTTACCACTCCATCTCGTCAATGGATTACGGTCAAATTATCATCTCTCCTCCCAATCTTGATTGTCAACATAATCCTCCACATTTGCATTCCGCAAACGGATATGCTTGATAGATTAATCTGGAAATGTTATACTTATGGGAAATTTTTCCCTAAATTTACTGATGGAGGACATCCACTAGACCAACCACAAAAGGGCAGTCACAAGAGCCTGAGCAAGGAAGCTAAAAGAGGACCTTGCAAACATGATCAAGGAAGCTACTTTGTGCACCTAAATGACCCATGAGATGAACATCGTTGCTCCCAAAATTCTAGTATGTCTCAGAGGAGGGTTTAATCAACAACTTTGATGACAAGTCCAAAGCTCAAAAAGGAACCTAAGAGGTTGCACCTTCAACCAAAACCACCTTCCCGGCAATCCAACAACTCTTGAGCACTTAGTCATTCTCGGCTATGTGTTGGGTTTTCCCCCTTAGAGACTTGACCTCACTCTTTCTCAAGGACTTCTCTAAGGGTATTTTAGACTTAAATTATGTATGTTTAGAGTGATCTAGGGCCCCGGTTCCACAGGGGTATAAAAGCTCTCTAGAAACTATGTTTTAGGACATTTTGCCATTTTGAGAACTTTTGCTTGTAATAGTCACAAGTAGACTTGTGAACCTCTCAAGCTTCATGCTTGAACAATGTCCGTCCTAGGTGTTTTGTGAAGAGTATTCCGAGAGTCCCCTCCCACAAACCACACTAGACATCCTCTTGGTGCTTTAGGAGTCATTATCTCCTCTTGTGTGGAGTTGTAAGCAAAGGGTCTTCTTTTCTCCTCACGTTCTGTCAAGGTTAAGTCCAAGGTGATCATGTTTGAGTAAGGAAGGTTTGGAGCATCAATATATCTCTTTTTCTATCTCATTCTCTTGTTTTCCTAAGAAAGTGTCCATTGGAGGCTATCTTAGTTTTGTTGTCGTTTCCTCTTGTGAATGCTTGTGTTGTCTAGATCGAGCTAGAAGGGAGGTATCCCTACATCATCTGCCATGTCGTTTTCCTTACAAATGTCCATAACACTCAAGATCCATTTGTACAAAGGATATGGAAACTGAATATCCCATCAAAAATACAAAATCTCCTTTAGAAAGCAGTTTCTGACTATTTTCCTACTATTCAAAGGCTAAGCATACATTTCTCTAAAGTCAGCAACCATTGTACTCCTTGCGATTCTACCTTCAAAACAACATAAAATTTCTTCTTTGGGTGTCATATAATTTATTGCATGATTGCACTCTTTGAATCTAAAGTCGACAAATTTAAGCCACAACATACTGATAATTTGAAAAGTGACTCACAAAACTTTCTCAATAATAACGACATGCAAGAACCTCTATGCTTTCTCAGCACAACATGTGGTACCATATAAATAATTTAATTTTTTAAAATGCTTTCTTCATTGTCTTATGTGACTGGTTTAGCCTTTTTCCAGTTTAACACTAGAAATCTTTGATATTTCTCAACTCCATTCACAAACAACTAAGAAAAATAGTAGTAGTAATAAATGCAGTCACCAAAATCGGGTCAAACCACCACCGGGATGGGTGAAAATAAAGTTTAATGCTCCTATACATAACAATGGAGGCTTGTATATTGGTTGCATTATCCGGGATAGTGATGGTTTAGTTTTAATCATTCAATACCAACAAATTCATGTGTGCAACAGGCTGTTGCTGCTCTTTCATCTGTTCGCTCAGTAGATGCATTGAATTTCTCATATGATGTCATTGAGGGCAATAATTTAATCCTAATCAATACCATAAAACAAGTTGGCATGTTCCTTGAGAAATATCTACCCTTTTTGGTCCATGGTACTCGCTATTTTCTTTCCACTTTTACATGTACCCGGGTCTTTCATTGTTATAGAGAGTGCAATCAAGTTGCTCACTTTCTTGATTCTTTAGTGGTAGCGGGACATGATATTCCTTCTGTTCTTTCTCTAATCCAGACTACCCCTTTACCTATATGCTAATATCAGGATGATGAGACGAGGACTTTTATTGTGTTGACACTCATCTCATGGTTTTTTCTCTAAGTTTGTAAACATCATTTGTCGTGATAATGCGGGATTTCTCTCAGTGTGGAGGGGATCCTAGTGTTTTCCTTGTATAAAAAAATACTTCCTAATCAAACTGAAATGGCCCCTCAGCCCACCACTTCCACTGTCTCCAACTCCGGATATGAAAATGGACTCTCCAAAGGAGAAGCCAATTAATCACCCCGTATTAACCTGAGTTCACCTAGCCACAAAATCCAACGGTGGTCACATTCAAAAGCTCATAACCCAGTTAGCGGTGTATGAACTCCTCTCACACAACATCTTCGTGATGTGACCTTGCCTAAGATAGGTTCATAACGTCTTGAACAAGATCCAGTTGAGTTGTATACAGATGATCTTTCACTTAACAAGATGATAGATTTACGAAAGTTGGTGTGTAGGATCGTGCTTTAGCAGTTATTGATCGATGTCTCTATAGTTCATGAAGCTATAGATGCACAACTATAAGTACCATATGCGCTTTCGTACTTAGAGTTGCGCTTGACCTAATTTGAACACTTAGCAATGAATTTACTAATGTTCACTTATGCAGAAACAGGTCAGACAACAATAAAGTGCGCTTTAAGCGTTTAAAGCGCACTACAACTTGCACAGAAGAGTTATTAAACTGCGAGAACCCTAAGCCACTACTTGGCTCGGGATAAAACTCATCCTACTATATTGATAGAAAGAGATTACAACTTAGCTTCAACAAGAGTACATGTCAACCTTTTGCACTCTTAAGAAGCTCACTCTCGTATTCTCTCTTCTTACAATACTACGTTTCAGCTCTAAGAACAAGGCAATTCACTCTGATTACAAATGAGCTCTCTCTAAGCTTCTCTCAACTCGTATCAGCTTCTCACTTTGTAACACTTAGAATGATAGCTACAGTTCCCTATTCATACATCAAAGCAAAGATACAAACACACTTAACTTGTGATAACAAATTCGAACCAAGCTAGCTTGCCATCTCATCAATCCGTGTGCTCAACCAAGTTGTTAGAAATGATCAACGGACGGAATTGATTTGGTTTGTTCTTCTATTGTTGATCGTCGCCACGTATGCAATTCGTGCCTTCACTCGCTAACCGCCTTCCTTCCGCGCTGGCAATCCTTGGATTTGCTTCAAAGAAATCCCAAAACCCT
>NW_027368023.1:0-15000 GCF_046119375.1 Phyllobates terribilis | reverse complement strand
AAAAGTAAGTCATTATTGCAAAAATTCTTAGAGCATCCACAATGGTGGTCTTTATAACCCTATTTTCAAAAGTAATACCGTTATAAACAAAATTGCTTTTTTACATTGCAAGTTATTTTAAAGTTACTTTTTTACTCATATTCCTTAATGAATGTTTACTGGGAATACAGATTGTTATATTTTTCATGAAGATACAAGCAAGGATTTGTCTAGAGAACCAAATTACAATGGTATTTTTGTTCATAAGGGCATTTCTTTTTGAGATAATGTTGTTTGATACACTGACATTATAATACCATTATTTACTTATTCAGCATGTTTTTCAAAAAAATTAGATTATTTTTTATATAAATAATCTCATTATAAGTAATAATAAGGATTAGACAAACATATCCCAAATTTGTGACTTAACACACGTGCAAATGTAATGGATATACAAGTTCATATATGAGAAATACCAATATGCCACTGCCCACTAGTCATCTAATAGACAAATATAGACATTCAACTTTGACACAAGTACAATTCAAAAATCCATGAACATACAAGCAAAAAATAAAACATAAGGCTCATGCTAAAAATTGTCCTAAAACTGCAAGATTTATGAATAATCAAGTTTTTGAAACAATGTTCACAGTTTTATATTTTTTAACCTTCAAAATATTATTAGTTTTTTGTAATAAAACAATCTAATTTGATATCAAATACATAGTTTTAAAACCTTACAACTTTATGATCCAATTTGAAAATAATTAGATCCCAAAGATATCAGAAACAAAGTTCACCTCCATCATATAGCTTAAGTATATATGTTTTGAAGAAGTAAGCAACTCTTGTGTTGAATATCACCGATGATCAACCTATGGCTTCATCTTCTTAAGTGTGTTGATATATGTATAGCTTGATAATGAAACGAAAAGCTTACGAAACCTGCAGAGTAAAGAGCCAAAGAAAGGTTGTGACCAACTGAAAAATAGAATACATTGGTTTACTGTGAGTAGCCTACCAAACCCACTGGCTCCTATGTTGTGCCATGGCACCAACACTAATTCGCGGTTGCTCATTTAATATAAACAAGAGCTTCTCATTCCGATGGTGCATCGCGACATATATGCCGGATAACCATACATCCACTGGCCCACTGTACTTCCGCAGTATGTTGCTACTCATCTGAAAATGTAACACTTATAAGAAAGAGCCAAGGATACCTTATGTACAACAAAATACAACATTAGATAGACAAGTATCATATAAGAGGAAGTTTCTGCTGAACTTAGATCTTAAAATTCATGCTCTATGTTCATTATTTGGATAGCAAAGGTTCGGCTGCCAAGTTTTTGCATTTTAAGATAATATGGTTTCATAATAAAATTACTCTAAAATATATTATGGGTTTGGGAAAATCCTTTTGAGAACATTCAATATATTTGAAAAAGTAACGTCAATTAGCAACTAAATAATCACTATTTCTAATATATATAATTTGACATCCAAAAGGAGCTGGAGTAAACATACCAGTTCCCATGCTTCAATCTTCCCTTGGTAATCAAGCAAGAGCTTTCTGCACATATGTAGACAGTATTTCCTTATATGTCCTTATTAATCAACTCATCAAGCATAACAAAGATACAAACTTGAGTTAGATAAGCTAAATGTAAATTCATATTAAAACTCGGGCAAATTTGGTTTGAAGTAGATGATAGGAGTGGCTTTACCTTACCCCAGCATGCACATCTCGGTGGTTACAGTGACCCGAAACTCCATAACTATCAAAAGTAAGTACCTAGATACATCATTTGGCCTTAGAATCAGCACAAGCACAACAACGTATAGTTGATTGAGGACAAGACCTACAATCTTACCAAGTCAATATTATGAGAAAGCACTTCTTCTTCAACTAATTTGGCGATTAAAGAGAGGTTCCAAACTTTGGCAAATCCATCCTAGTTATAATAAAACATCAGGCAGCGCACTTGTCATATAACTTGAAACGTTGTAATGTGAATTAGGTATTCTCATGTAAAACCTGCAGCTCATGATGGTCTACAACTTTCACTTGTTGCATTGGAACCTGCAATTGCATTAGTACAATATGATCAAGTTTCATTCTCACTAAAATTTGATGACTAGATCCAAGATTTCATTACCATAGTTTTAAAATTGCGAAATCATATAATAATTTTGGATCCAGGCATCACCTTTAACAGTGCAGAGCCTTGTATAGCTCATCAGTTCTTATTTTTCCCATGCCATCTGCATTACCTATTGTCATGCAATAGAATGCTAAATCAGAGCATAAATCTATATGCACAATATTTTGATCATTTAACTTTATGAACCTAGACTGAATAAAAAACAAAGTCAGATGTACCATTTGATAAGCATAAGATACGAATACTATGGCCTCGTGATGTCAAGTAGTTAATTGATGGAGCGAAAAACCTACAAAACTCCCATAAGTCTTATTCATTTTAGCAAGCACAGCAAAGAAATGTAAGGAAATGACATGTGCCCTTTCCTTATACTGACTGCATGTTATACAGAGTTCAGGGCAAAAGAAATTACAACATATCACTCACATGGACTCATCATCAGGGTGTGCAATAACCAGCAACACATTTTTCTTTTGTTCCCCTGCAACAAATGCAATAGAGTGAAAGGAGAGAAAAAAAGTGAAAACATATGAAAATCATTGCAACATATACATATACCAATAGTATCATGTGCTGACATATTTAAATTTCTGAACCGACAAATTCAACCATTTGATAGCCTACAGCCTACCTCCTGGGAACGCTTTTGACTGCGATAAAGACGCGCAGAAAATCCTGCAAAATGAAGCGATCCAGAGTACAGCAATTGAAAACGATATGGTTAACCAATCCATTCTTACACTTTTTGGCAACAACCCAGTCCGGAAGTGATTAGCCAGTCAGATAAATCTAACAACTGATATATTTAAGTAAAACCCAAACTATTTCTCCCCTTTAAATTCCTGTGCCTTGATCCAAACCTGTACAGAAAGAGATAAAATTGAAGGTTTACCATGAAGGAGAGATTCCGAAATCCAACTAGAATTTCAAAATTAACCAAACTCGAAACATACAAATCAGCAGTAAATCACCTTCAATAACCCCTCCGATAAAAATTCCTTAATTCAACCATTAAACTCATCCAAGTCATAAATATCAACAATTTACTCTTACATGCTTAAATCAACACCTAGAAGCAAAAATCCTCAATTTCACTATATACTCTATGTTACCCCGACACGGATATGGACACGTTGACGCGGACACGTATCCAACACGTATACGGCAATCTCAAATTTTACAAGATTTGGATACGGCGGGGATACGGCAACTTGAATTATATGTTTTTAGATAGGTAATGATATGTATAATGACAATATGAATAAATAGTAGAATTTGATGACCCATAAGGAAGAGAGACTTTGTTAGGAGCAGAGTTTGATGCTTTATTTTCACTATCACGCACTAAATCAAGCATTTTATTTCGCATTTCAACTGTTATTTTCGAACAACCTTTCACACCATGACCACTCTCTTTGAATAAATGAGCTTTCACTCTTGTGTAGGAGCCATTCTTCATCTCATAACAGATTTTACACTTCCATTAACAATTACCTCATGTATTTGCTTTCTTAATTAAGGTGACATATTGTCAAACTGGGGATTTCTCAAGCACAGCACTACTAAATTCATTATTAGCTCCAGATTCATCTTACATTTCACACTAATTAAAATAAAACAATAGCAATAAGTTATCGCCAATAACATGCCCATAACCATAAGATTACTAATTCAGTCATTTTGTAAGAAGAAAAAACAGAACACTAATAGATTACCAGATCAGACAGCTACGGATGAGGATGGTCCTCCGAAACTGAAAGAGGACTGGCGTGGCGACTGGTGGAACAGGAGGCGGAACTCAGAGGCGGAAGAGGAGGCTGGGAAGAGGAAGCCGGAAGAGCAGGCGGGAAAGAGGAACTAGGAGAAAGGAGGGAACGGCGAGAGGAGGCCGGAACGCGGAGAGGATGCCGGAACGCGGAGAGGATGCCGGAAGAGGAGGCGGGCGAGAGAAGAACGGCGACAGGAAAATTGAAAAAGAACTAATGCTAATTGACGAAGAAGACTACGGGTTCTATCAAAAAATTAAAACTTCAACAATTTATTCCTTTATTAATAAATTCAAATTGGGATACGTTGACCGTGACCGACTTTTTGGTCAATGAACATGTTGACCGTATCCGATCATTTAAACACATAATTTTAAGATATCCAGGAGTGTCCAAATATACTAAGTATCTGACACCGATCACTCTATATATTAGATATTCGGTATCATAATACTCCCTTAAATTCCAAGTTCAAGTCAAACCCTAATTACACATAAGCGCCCAGTTTAAGCATTTCAGCTTCAATGATTTGGGAAAGAATTCTCACAAGAAGTTGGCAATATTCAAGATGTAAAGGGGATGGTGGCTCGTGAACGCCTCACCGTGGATGAAGAAGGACCGGCGACAAGCTCGTTGCAGATGGCCTGAGAGCAGTGGTGGATCCAGAGGGACGGGTGGGCGGCCGCCCCTGCTTTCCCCGGAGAGCCTCTATAAGCGATCGGAGATGAGTCAGATGAGGGGGAGCCCTCTTTGTTGTACGAAGAAGAAGATATAAGTAAGGTAAATAGTATTACTTTCTTAATTCTTCTTCACTTTATATTTAATATATGTAAATTAGTCAAGAATTAGATGATCCTCTTAATTTATAAATAAAGGTATTCCCCATTATAAATGATACACAAAAAAACAAGAGCAAGAATCCATCTCTAAAATTCTTGATCTCTCCTCTTAATACTTAAAGTTGTTTTTAAGTGGTCAATTAATCAAGATTTAGTCATCTTGTCTTAATCATCCCAAAATCAAGATTAAGGCATTTTTTCTTAGTCATTTCACAACACGTTATCAGCATGACGAGCCTCTAATCACCACTTATCAAGAATCATCAAGGTATAAAACTCTACTTCTTTATTAACATACCATAATTATACAAGATCTATTACAAAATCGATTTGAAAAATATGCTTTGTAGTTGGCTAGTTGATCATATACGGGATCTTCTACATCAGAAACTCGATTTTCTTCTTAAGATTTAAAATGATTTTACCAAAATAAAAACATATTCTTAGATCTAAAACAAGTACAAACAAGATACTAGATTTACTTACCTCTTTTGGCTTCTCATATTAAATTATCCCCATATTCTTCCTTGATTTCACAATGGTGTTTTTGAAACCAAAATGATGAGGATGGTATATAACAAGGCAAATAAAAATCTCGATTAAAAACCTATTATTATTAGCTCTAAACCGATGAAAAATCTCATCGGAATCCATGAAAATGTTTTTTGAAAGAAATGGAAGGGGGGATTGAAAATGGAGTTGAGGAGGAAGAAGATAATGATGAATGAAATGGGAGATCGGGGTCGTAAATATTAAGGGATAAAAGAGAATAGTGGTATTAAAGTTTCCCGCCATAAGTATACTTGCACAACTTCCTTGCATTATCCTTATATTCTATAATTACTAGTTTCGCACCTCTCTTCGATCGAATGTTATACATGTTAAAATGTAAAAATTACTCACATGTATACTTGTAGCCTATATACATGTAGTGACATGAAAGATTATTATAACATGACTATGGCAATTATTGTTCTCTGGTCATATGACGAATTAATCCATCATATATATATATACTATTGACAATACTCATTTATATTCTTTGATTTTATAATTTGTAGAAAATGGAAAAAATTGCATTACGAGAATTTGATATTCTTGACCTCCCTGATCAAAGGTACCTAGAATGGAAATACGATGTTGTGTCTTACCTCAAGGCACATGGACTTGAGAATATCATAGTGGCTAAAAATAAAACCACAAAACAAGAAAAGGCTAAAGCTCTTGTATTTCTCCGCCACCACATACATGAAAGTCTTGAGACTGAATATTTGTTTCATGAGAATCCCTTGCAATTGTGGGAGAATTTAAAGATCGATATGGACATCAAAAGCATGTTCTACTCCCACAAGAAAGACATCAATGAGAAAACTTGAGGCTCTAGGATTTTAAATCCATAAGTGAATATAGCATTGCTATGTACAAAAAATCACTACTATATTGAGACTATGTGGTGAATAAAAAACTCAAACAAAAATGTTAGGGAAAACGTATTCCACCATGAATCTGTCTAACATGTTGCTACAATAACAGTATAGACAATAAAAGTTTGAAAAATACTCTGACTTGTTAAGAGTATTGTTAGTGGTTGAAAAGAATAATGAGCTATTGATGATAAATCATAATATGAGGCCTACTGGCTCAATGGCTCATCCTGAGACTAACGTTGTTGACAACGGGTTCCAATATGGGAACGCCGACACATATGGTCAACAACAACGACATGGCAGTTGCCGTGTTCGTGGCCATGGTGGTCGTGGTGGACGAGGTGGCCGCGGAGGTCATGGTTTTCATGGTCAAGGCCACTATAAATACCATGATAACCACAACTTCAAGGGGAATGGTAAGTAAAAGGTCCAGATGAGTCATAAAGGACCCTCCCATAAATCACAATCTACTTGCCACATATGTGGCACGACTGGTCATTGGGCTAGAGAATGTCATATGGATCCATATCTGGCAAGATTGTACCAAGATGATAAGAGCAAGGGAAAATCCATGGAGACCAACTTCATTGAAAGTGCGGGTGTAAGTACTGCACACCTGGCTAGCCAAGTTGATGGTCAATTTCTCGGCTTTGAGCATATTAATGATTTTATCGTATAAAACTTTGAAATATTTATGTAATTTCAAAACTTTATTTCTTTGTGCTATGTTTTTTTCTTACACTTATATATTTTTCTTTCAAGTTTTGTAAGATTTGGTGATTGATGTGTAATATATATGAAGTTTTTTTCTTATTACTATTTGACAACTCTTTCTACATCTATCTTAGAAAGGATGAACTCATCCAAAGTAAAACGTAACGGGAAGGAGCAATGTCTTCTAGACTGCGCAATGACGGGAGGTCGTTAGGCCCTCGCCAAAGTAATATTTTCCCAACTACTACTCTACTAAAATAAAGTGGTAAGTAGGGGTCGAATTCCACAGGGAACCGAAAGGGATCAATTCCTACGATATTAAATTAATCAACTCGAAAACGTGACAAAGGGGGGAAATTTGTGAAACTAATGACTAATGATTGTTTGAAGACTAAATGGGAAAACACTTCGTATGATTGGTATTTATCTAAAAGGTTGATTCAATGGTCCTAGATTTCTCTATTCGGGTTCTGTCTCTTTCTCTATTGCCTATATATCTTATAATTGCCCTAATCCTTATTCTAAGTAGCTAATTAGGTCAACTGGCCCTAACAACCCTTACCTCTAAATCTAGCCCTAAAATATTAAGGCTAATTCATAGGCAGCATTAAGCACAAGAATGGATAGAAATGTGCAGTGCCACTTGGCTACTAACACATCATTATCCTCCACATACCTACAAGTCCAACTAGTCTAGGTAGTTGTTTTGCTACTCTATGGCAATGTTCTCTAACTAGGATAAACCATACATAGCTATATGAAATTGACTTAAACAACCTAAGTGATCAATCTAGATAGATAATTCAATTTAATAAGAGATACAAGCAAGAGGATAAAGCAATTGAGATATATTATTGAGAACCAAGGATTAGAAACCTTACATTGAATCAACCTATTGGCTTTCACTAATCATACAAAGTACATGATAACTACTCCTGGCTCATTGCTAAAAACTACGTAAAAGTGCAATGAATAAAAGATGAGACTGTAATGTGTTCTAGATGAAGTCAAAGGCTCCTCTATTTATTAACCTAATGAAAGAAGCCGAATCTAATTAACCTAGCCCAAAACTCCACAAATGAAGGTAGCCCAAATCCCAAGCGCAACAACAAGGAAAGTAGGGTTTAGTGGCTTCACGGTCCGACACGAGCGCGGTCGTGCATGTGTTGGCGCGATCGCGCATTGGGCCGAGACTTGGACTTTTCGCCCTGTGAGATGGCACAGTCGCGCCAGTCCTTAGTAACAAGTGTGCGGTCGCACGTGTGTTGATGCGGTCGCGCCTTAGGCCGAGACTTGGACTTTTCGCCCTGTGAGATGGCGCGGTCACGTGCTAAGAGGCGCGGTCGTGCCAGTCCTCAGTAACAGGTTCATGGCCGCGTGTATGAGGCGCGGTCGCACTGGCACATGGTGCAGCTCCGGCTTGTACCCTTTGGTTGTCTTCCCATTGGTTGTCCGTAATCCTCGTATTTAACTCCTCAGCTTTGCTCAGTATGGATCACGGTAATACGCGCTATAGACGTTCCAACTCACTTGATATAGATGCTAATGGTCACGTGTAATGTTATACTAAACGCTGCCTATCAAACACCCCCATACTTGAACCTTGATCGTCCTCGAGTAGGCTGTTGCTATCTCCATGACAAACTCAGTGGATATGGATGATTTGACGGTAGTGGTCGTTGGCTCCACAATCCATCTTTGCATACCTACAATCATAAAAGCAATGGGCATAGACTTCGACTCAAAAAACTCAAAAAAAAACAATGCAAACTAACTAGACTCTAACTACCCAACAATGGCAAGAAAACCTTCCCCAAGTTTTGAACTATGTTTACTCTATGCCAATACACGAACTTGAATCCTCAAATATGCAAAAGATGTCTCTATCCAAGTAATATACTAATGCGAATAAAGGAAGATCAAATAAGTGACTAATTCTTGTCCTATAATGTTTCCTACTTACGAATATTATGCACGAGTTCCAACACCGTCGAAAGCAAACAACAACCACAACTCTACTTAAGCCATATCACATGCACTTTTCATTGCTCCTTTTCATCCTATTCACATACTTTGCACTTTATATTTCACTTTTGGGTATCGGGCTCATCCATCGTATGGTCCGGCCCAATTTGTTTTCATGTATCGATCCTGTCCGTTTTACGGTCCAGGCTACTAATGAGACTCTTTACTTATTTAACCATGGAGGATCAAACCCAAGGTGATCTTTCACACCCGGAGATCATGTGCTCTTCCGGCTTATTTCACTTGGAGTTCACTACCTTTTTATTTTCTTTTTCATTCATGATACAAAAGGACGGGAACAATTTATTATGACATAATGACAAACTAGAGAAGAGATGGTGAACATGCTATCTTAGTATTGGTTCTAATGCGTCCTAATCATAATTCACATGCTCAAGTCAAAGTCCTATACTTGATAAAACATGTCATCTTCCTATAAACTTGAAATTTTAACATCTAAAACGTAGTAAAAAGATTCAGAATTCACACATCTTTATATAAGTTCACACAACATTAAACTAGGGGGGAAATATGAATGCCGACTCTAAAATTCAAAAATAACTCAAAATTTTCAACACTACGATAGGTGAAGTAAATCCTCTCCCCCACACTTAAACCAAAAAATGTCCTCATTGTGAGATAAGGAAAAAATAAAACTTAAGTGGAAGTAAGAAAATTACCTCTTCGACGGGTTGCCTCTCGGACAACACCTTTGTTTAATGTCGTTGGCTTGACGTCTTTCTCTATTCTCAACCTGCACCGGCCAACCTATGGGACAACTCATCCTTCCGGATCCAGTATTGCCTTATTCCTTTCTTCTTCTTCCTGGGACCCTTGTCGTACCATCTCTTCGTCTCTACGTAATGCCCTGGAGGTAACGCTGACGACAGTCTAGGTACCTGCATAATAGGGGGAAGAGGAGGAGGGTTGTCTCTCTCTAACATAAGCATGGGGGCCATCAGCCAAAGCCATATCTAACATGTCCACATCCCTTCCAGGATCAACTACCTTTATAGCAAAAACACTAGCTGTATCATCACTCGACTCCTCATCGGTATCAATATCAAAACTAAGCACATCTCCATCAAACTCTTGTGAAATGTCTCATTTCCTAAATCTACCTTAGTACCAGCAGCCCTTATAAACGGTCTCCCTAAAGTATAGATACGCCTTCCGTATCATTCTCCATATCAAGCACATAAAAATCCGTAGGAAAGAATAACCTATCCGCCTTAACTAGCACATTTTCCACTACCCCCTAGGACGAATAGTCGACCCATCAGCCAATTGGACTGAAATATCAGTTTCACTCAAAGGCCCTAGTCCTAATTGCGTGCAAAGGGAGTATGTAAAGACATTAATGGCAACTCCTAAATCTAACCTAGCACGATCAAAATCAGTGTTGCAAATGCGGCAAGGGACAACCACCATACCAGGATCATTAAATTTGGTGGGCATGCGCTTCTGGTAGATGGCAGATACTCTTTCTCCAGCTATTACCTTGTTGGTCCCCTTCATCTTCTGTTTCCTCTTGACTGTGCAAAGTTCCTTGAGAAACTTCGCGTACTTGGGTATGCTCTAGACTAGCTTCAGCAATGGGATATTCACGGCTCACTTGTTGAAGATCTCAAACAGCTCCTTGTCATCTATCGGCCTCCTAGTATCTCGTAATGCTTCTGGGAAGAGGGGTGGTGGGTTCTCCGAGTAGAGTGGAGGGAAGTTGGGACGTACATAATTCCTCTGTTGGAGCTTAAAGTCACCTCTCGGGTCGTCTATAGCTCCTCTTCTTCCTCCATCGGGATCGTCTTGTCAGCATCCAATGTCACAGGCTTCTCCAGTTCAGCAGTAAGTGGACACGATAGCGTACCAAGGGGGCGTGGTCGCGCAAGATCTCAGTAACCGGAGCGCAATCGCGCTATATGGGGCATGGTCGCACCGAGTTTCCAGAGATCTCCTCCGTAAACGTGTGGTCGCGCATGGCAGAGGTTTGGTCGCGCAAGCTCTCAGTACTAGACGCGGTCGCACGGCTCTGGACGCGGGCACGCCTCTAACGATTCGCCCTCTATGTCCTCCTCTTGACCTGATTTCTTCTCCGAATTTCTCCCACTCCTCAATTCCACCGCGCTGACGTTTTTAAGATTCTGGCTCGCTGGATTTTGGTTCGGGTTCACCACAGTTTGTGCTGGTAGCGAATTCGAGTTATTTTGAGCCAGTGTTGAGACCGTCTGCGTGATTTGCCCCATTTGGACTTCTAAGTTCTTGAGTCTAGCATCGGTGTTCTGGGCGTTTGATGTGAGGGTGGCGAGATTCTTGGTCAAATCCTTGATCATCTCCATAGTAGGGACTCCTTAATTCTGTTGTTGATCGCGGGACCTCCATCTTTGTTGGTCCTGCTGATCTCTATATATGTGTTGGAAGTTTTGTTGTTGATTTTCCCATGACCAAGGAGGTCCGTATCCTTCTGTCGCATTTACCTCCACGATTGTATCGTCCCACATCTCGGGACATTGATCCAAATGATGATCTGTACTAGCATAAATACCACAAAGTCGAACGGGTTGCTGTCTGCTCTTGGGTAGTAGACTTGCGAGCATTTTCTTTATCTCGGCTAACTCTGTTGGTTCTTCTTCGTCTTCGTGCTGTGTTGTGATAATCCTGGATACCTTCAACGGATCGTGTTTTTTCACTTTCCGAACAAGATAATTCGACCCTATAGAAATGCCAGGGTTACACGAATTCCTTGCGGGGATAATCCGAGAAGGGACAATCAAATTCAGGCACTTATGAAATTTGATCTGAGAAGTCGAGCAGTTGTTGCACAAAAATCGTTCCTCTCTCTTCTGTGCTCAATATCGTCTCCTATATATAGAACCGAAAACCCCATAGAAGTAATGGGTTCCCCACGAAACAGAGTGGGCAGTTGAACAGCTAAAAAAACTGAATTGGCGGTTGGGCAGTTATACCCCACGTCTGGTTGATTAACCATAAATCACAGATACTACTCGCCGAGTACCTTCATGAGGTGCTCGTCGAGTACCTGTTGACGGCCAAAAGATACGTATAACAAATAGTCTCTGGAAGACCATCTGCTCGACGAGTATCTCTCCAAGATGCTCGTCGAGAACCTATACACCATGCTCGTCGAGAACCTCGACGACCAAAGTATCTTTCCAAAATGTTCGTCGAGAACCAATCCAACATGTGCTCGTCGAGGACCTCTCGTCGAGGACCAATCCAACATGTGCTCGTCGAGGACCTCTCGTCGAGAACCAATCCAACATGTGCTCGTCGAGGACCCCTCGTCGAGGACCTCTCGTCGAGAACCAATCCAACATGTGCTCGTCGAGGACCTCTCGTCGAGGACCTCTCGTCGAGAACCTCTCGAGCGAGCTCGTCGAGGACCGCTCGTCGAGAACCTCTCGAGCGAGCTCGTCGAGGACCTCTGGTCGAGAACCTCTCGAGCGAGCTCGTCGAGAACCTCTGAAGCGCATCAAGGGCGCTGAGAAGAACCTCTCAAGCGCATCATCCTTTCTCGAGCGCATTCCCCTCGACCCTGTTTCATAGTTGTGATCGATGAACCGTTAGCTCAACAAGCGTGCACTCCGCACTAACCCAGACTTGTTTCCGAGCCTAACGATAAACCGCATCAGTTCAAGTAAATCACATTACGACTAAAAATGAATTGATGACACTAAAATCACCAACAAATCCCCCCCCATTTAGTGTAATCCTTGATCTACGTAGTACATATAACGATATGTACACAATATTAACATATAGATATAACGATCAAACAAATGCATAAATGAAAATGTCTTGCGATTGAATTTTCATCTTAGTACAATACACATTCCAAATACTCGAGAATCGGGGTGTCATAACGATTGAACCCGTCAACCCATCTGAGTACCTGAAGATATCATACACAATCGTTTATACAACACTCTACTAGTCATACTTGACACTATACAAGCCATGTGTCCTTATCCATTCATAAGCATATAGGAAGCCAAGTCCAAGCTTCTTGAAGCGGCTAAACTTCATGCTCATATAGGTGGTTCTTTTAGTCTTGCCCCTGCGTAAGCAATTTGTCAAAAGAACCATTAAGAAGATGTACTTCAACCTAACATCACTCACAGGTCCGAGCGCATACCTTGGGATACATGTTGCGCTCCAATCTCCAACTATGGTCTTTCCACATTGAATTCAACTTCTAACGTTGTATTAGAAGGGAATTGGGTATACCACAACTGGTAGATTTAGGTGGACTTTAATCCCATCCCAATCACCGACTTAATCACTAAGTCTCTTCCTAACCCCTTCGTCAAGTGGTCAGCCAAGTTTTGTTGCGACCGAACAAACTCAATAGATATCACACCATTCATGATTAGCTCCCTAATCATACCATGTCTAACACCCAAGTGTCTAGACTTGCCATTGTAAATTTGACTATAAGCTTTAGCCAAGGTGGCAGCGCTATCACAACGGATAGAAATGGGTGATATCGGCTTAGGCCATATCGGAACCTCATACACTAAGTTCCTTAGCCATTCCGCTTCTTTCCCAGCTGCAGCTAATGCAACAAACTCAGATTCCATAGTGGAACTTGTAATGCAAGTTTGTTTCTTAGAAGCCCATGAAATGGCACCTCCCCCGAGCAAGAACACCCATCCGCTCGTCGAGGATCTGTCATCATTGTTTATCCAACTAGCATCCGAATAACCCTCTATCACCGAAGGAAATCCCATGTATGACAGACCATGCATCATAGTACCTTTTAGATACTTGAAAACCCTTGTTATAGCATGCCAATGATGTCTACTAGGGTTACTAGTGAATCTGCTCAACTTACCAACCGCATAGGCTATATCCGGTCGAGTGCTAGTCATAGCATACATCAAACAGCCTATGGCTTTTGAGTATTCAAGTTGATCCACAGGTTTCCCTGTATTAGGCATAAGCTTTGCTTCCATATCCATGGGAGTGCTAACCGGAGAACAACTTTCATGATTGAACCTTTTGAGAATCTTCTCAATGTAATGAGATTGTGTAATGACAATCCCTTTGTTCTCCCTCTTGATTTTTATACCAAGAATTACGTCCGCTTCTCCCATATCTTTCATGGAGAATCTGGATGACAAAAATTTCTTGGTCTTATCAACCTGATTTTGGTCAGTACCGAAAATCAACATGTCATCCACATATAGGCAAATGATTACACCCTTCCCGAGCGCATCGAACTTGCTATATACACACTTGTCCGCTTGGTTTAGAATGAAACCACTCGACAAGACAACCTCATCAAACTTTTGATGCCATTGCTTCGGTGCTTGTTTCAGCCCATACAATGATTTAATCAACTTACACACTTTATGCTCATTTCCGGGCAATACAAATCCTTCCGGTTGCTTCATGTACACTTCCTCTTCTAAATCTCCATTTAGAAAAGCCGTTTTTACATCCATTTGATGGATCATTAGATTGTTTATAGCCGCCAAGGCAATCAACAATCTAATTGTAGTGATACGAGCAACAGGAGCATAGGTATCAAAATAATCGATACCTTCCCTTTGTCTGAAGCCTTGGATAACCAATCGCGCTTTAAACTTGTCGATTGTCCCATCGACTTTCATCTTCCTCTTGAAGATCCATTTGCAGCCCAGTGGCTTACAACCTGGTGGTAAATCAGATAATATCCAAGTATTATTCTCCATGATTGAGCCAATCTCCTCGTCGATCGCTTCTTTTCCAAAAGCTAGAGTCTCGAGATTTGATGGCCTCATCATAAGTCCTTGGATCCTCCTCAATACTGTAACAATACGAGTATTGGGACTCAATTTGATCCTTTGATCCCTCAACTAAATATATTTGAAGATCAGAGCCATAAAATTCAGGTTTCCTCCTTGCTCTTTTGCTTCGACGAGGTTCATGCGCTTCTCGTCGAACATCAAGTTCTCGACGAGGTTCATGCGCTTTTCGTCGAACATCATGCGCTTCACTTGGTAAATCAAATAATTGATCATCCCTTAGATTTTTATCAGAACTTGGTATAGCATACTTTGGTCTAGGTATTGAA
>NW_027368022.1:0-52865 GCF_046119375.1 Phyllobates terribilis | reverse complement strand
GAATCTGGCTCTGAGATTGAGGTAAATGATCTGAACCTTGACATTCTGCCAAGCGCAATCTTATCCGTCTTTTAAAAGAGCTTATGGTTCAACACAAGTCTCTAGCAACTGATGCTAGAGCATGGCTGGCTGAACTTGATAATGCTAAGGAAGAATTGGTTGAGCTTTCCAAACATTTACATGACAAAACCACACTCCTCTCTAAATCTTGTGAACTTTGTCATGGTAAAGGGTTGGAAAGTAACTCTGTCTCAACTAAAGATGTTAAGCTCGATCAGATCATATCAAAGCTTGATGTTCTTACTAAATTAGTGGAAACAAAGTTTGTCCCTCAAACAGGCTTTGTGAAAGCTAGACCTGGATTGGGTTATGACCCCAGGAATCTTCCTCTTCCTCTTCCTCCATTCCTCCTCAATCAAGTGAGTTCTCTGCTAGAATCAAATCACTTGAACAAGACCTAACTGCCTACAAGAGTGGCAACTCTCATCTAAAGAGCAGAATAAAGGTACTTGAGGACCAACCTTCAGAAACCAAAGAGTGGTTTCGCGGGGAAAAAGCGCATCATTTGTATAAAAAACAAGCGCATACCCCAACTCAGCCTTCAGTCTTACAAAAGAAAGAACCATTTAGACCAGGAAAAGGCAAGTATGGTTATGTAAGAGGTAACCATTATTGTACCTTTTGTGGTCAAAATGGACACGACAGGCGTGAGTGAAAGGACTTGAAAGTCCTTAAGAGTAAGCCCTATAAGCCAATGGCTAAAAATAAGGGCAAGCGTACACGTATTCAACAGTCACCTGTTGAGCACGGATGCGCTTCTGGACACAGAGGTGTGCTTCGTGAAGCGCGACCTCATATTGTGTTAGATCTGAATGATCCTAGCTATTATGAGCCAGTCCCAAAGACTAGTTCAGCAATAGCTATGTCTAATATTCCCATGAAGCGCAAGCTTCGATGGGAGATCAAAGCTTGATCTCTAGTTTTGCAGGTTGGGATGAAATGTAGGTGGTATATAGACATCGGTTGCTCGTTTCACATGACGGGTGATCCAAAGTTACTACTTTCATTCCAAGGTAAGGAAGGAGGCAGCGTCTCCTTCGGTGACAAAAAGCAAGGGAAGATCATTGCTAAAGGACAAGCGCATCTCAACAAAGCCATTCATATAGGAGATGTAAACTTAGTAGAGAACCTTCGGTTCAATCTACTGAGTGTAGCACAATTATGCGACCAAGGAGGTAATAAGGTATGGTTTAGTACAACTGAATGTGCAGTGGTCAGTCCTGAACAAGAGGTGCTTCTAAAGGGAAAGCGCATAGACAACACTTACCTCTTCGACCACTCCTTCTCTCCTAAGCGCAACCTATGTCTAGCTACACTCACTTAGACGACAAATCTTTGGCACAAGAGAATGGGACAACGCAAGTCTACATCTACTCAACAAGCTATAGTCCAAAGATCTTGTTCGTGGTCTTCCTCGCATCAAGGTGGAATCCATGACTTCAAGCACAGACTGCTCAAAGCTAAAGCGACTCGTAGCTCCTTTCCCTCTATCAAGGTAGTGCAGACTAAAGCTCCCCTTGAGCTTCTCCACATGGACCGATGTGGACCACTACGAACGCAGAGTAAAGGAGGTAATCGCTATATTTTTGTAATAGTTGATGATTATTCTCGCTACACCTGGACTCTTTTCTTGAAGCACAAGAGCGAAACCTTTGCAAAGTTTCAAGCTCTTGCGCTTTTACTGGAAAAGAA
Source organism: Phyllobates terribilis (assembly GCF_046119375.1). Classification (NCBI taxonomy): domain Eukaryota; kingdom Metazoa; phylum Chordata; class Amphibia; order Anura; family Dendrobatidae; genus Phyllobates; species Phyllobates terribilis. The sequence goes on along the minus strand of NW_027368022.1, from coordinate 51,113 downwards.
GCTAGGGCTCCCGATTTGTTCAATTCGTTCTGACAATGGAACTGAATTCAAGAATGGTGAGTTCCTATCATTTTGTGAGGAAAGGGGTATAGATCATAACTTCTCTACACCTAGAACCCCTGAGCAAAATGGTGTGGTTGAGCGCAAGAATAGGACACTCCAAGAGACGGCACGCACAATGCTACTCTCTAGTGGTGTCGCTTCACACTATTGGGGTCAAGCTGTGAGCACTGCATGTTATATAACTAACCGTGCCTTTTTAAGGCCAATTCTTGAGAAAACTCCCTATGAAATGCTTAAGGGCGTACACCGAATATCTCTCACCTAAGGGTGTTTGGTTGCAAGTGCTACGTCAATAACAATGGGAGAGAACTCTTGGGTAAATTTGATGCTACGAACGACGAGGCTATCTTCCTTGGATATGCACCTACTAGCCAAGGATATAGAGTACTCAACCTGAGAACTCAGAGGGAAGAAGATAGCATCCATATGAAATTTGATGAAGGAGAGCTTGAAAGCGTACCAGAAATCAACTATGATCCATTCTCTAGCCATGATCTACCTCCAGCTTCTCCTCCCAGTCCTCAAGCGCAACCTTCTATCCCTTCTACAGGTATGGAAAGTGACGATGATGATGGTGGAAGATGCGCTTCTCAACCCTTGGCCACAGAAGCTTGCATTCCCAGTGAAGAAGCAACTCCAGAGGACAACACTCAGAATGAAGATCATGGAAGTGGGTTATCCATTGAAGTTCTACTTCCCCCTTCACCTCTTTCTCCAGGTCAGGTAACTCCCTCTGTTACTTCTGCTCCTCCTTCTAGCTCTCAAGCGGGACCTAGCAATGGTGAAGCGCAACCTGGAAGTCCTCAAGTGGGACCCAGTGGCCTTTCTGGTGGTAGTGAAAGCTTGTCCAAAACCACAACGATGAAGCTACCAGAAAATACAGAGGTCACCGTGCGCGATTATCAACAGATGAACTCACATCTAGTTTCTGCGATCACATCTCAGTATGAAAAAGGTATCCAGACTCGCTCTAACGTTCGTAATCTGCTTGCTTGTAGTTCTTTTGTTTCTTTACAGGAACCCAAGTCCATACAAGTTGCGCTTCAAGATCCAGAATGGATAATAGCCATGCAAGAAGAGTTAGAGGAGTTCAAGCGCAACCAAGTTCGGCGTCTAGTACCCCGGCCAGGTGATAGAAGCATAATTGGCACGCGCTGGGTATTCAGAAACAAGCTGGATGATAGTGGAGTGGTGGTACGAAACAAAGCGCGTCTTGTTGCACAAGGTTACAATCAACAAGAGGGCATTGACTACGATGAAACGTACGCACCAGTAGCTCGACTTGAGGCAATTCGACTGTTGATAACCTACGCAGCGCACAAAGGATTCAAGCTGTTTTAAATGGATGTGAAGACAGCCTTCCTCAATGGTAAGATTAATGAGGAGGTCTATGTCAAGCAACCACCAGGATTTGAAGATCCAGCTTATCCAGACCACGTGTATTTTCTAGACAAAGCGCTCTACGGACTGAAGCAAGCCCCTCGCGCTCGGTATGACTGTCTATCTAAGTACTTGTTGGCAAATGACTACAAGAGAGGTTTGGTGGACAAAACCCTCTTCATAAGGGAAGTGAAAGGTGATATTCTCATTGTTCAAATTTACGTAGATGATATTATATTTGGTTCTACTAACTTGTAGCTTGTAGAAGACTTTAAGAACACCATGAGCCTCAAGTTCAGTATGAGCATGATTGGTGAGCTCAAGTATTTTCTAGGGCTTCAAGTAAACCAAATGGATGAAGGCATTGAGATTCACCAGTAGAAATACATCAAAGAGCTCCTTAAGAAGTATCAAATGGAGAACTCCAAACCTTGCCCTACTCCCCTCTCAACCACTACAAAACAAGACAAAGACTTAATGGCTGAGAAGGTAGATGAAACCATGTATCGAGGTATGATAGGTTCTCTGATGTATTTAACTGCTTCACGTCCTGATATTGTTTTTGCCATTAATGTATGCGCTCGATCACAGTTAGACCCTCTCGCTTCTCACCTCTCTCATGTAAAGCGCATCTTCAGGTATTTGAAAGGGTCTGATGATCTTTGCCTTTGGTATTCCAAAGGGGGCGGTCTTTCTCTTGTTGGCTATACCGATGCAGATTATGCAGGTTACTTGGTTGATTGAAAGAGCACTAGTGGTATGGCACAGTTCCTTGGCCCTTGCTTAGTCTCCTGGGGATCCAAGAAACAAAATTGTACTGCGCGTTCAACGACAGAGGCAGAGTACATAGCTGCAACGCAATGTTGCACTCAAGTACTGTGGATAAAGCAACAGCTCGTTGACTATGGTATTACTCTTGACACTATATCTATCTTTTGTTATAATACCAGCGCAATATGTGTGTCAAAGAACCCTGTACATTATACAAGAACGAAGCACATTGATGTAAGGCATCACTTTCTGCGTGATCATGTGGATCGCAAGAATATTGAGCTTATTCATGTATCTTCAGAAGGGCAATTGGCAGATATCTTCACTAAGGTGCTTAATCGTCAGGTATTCTTAAACCTCAGGGTTCAGCTTTTGCCTTATACGACTCCATTAGCGAGCTTAGTATCAAGGTACGAACTATGGTCGCTTGCGCTTGATAGCTTTGAGTCTTTCATGCTTTATAGTTGTTCATTTAAATGAATTAGTATTGAAATTGTCTGACTTGTTTAGCTCGATTTGATATAATCCTAGTCCATGCATGCTCTTCTTTGCCAAAAATCGTGACAATGGTGATCGTCTTCTACCCATATTACATACCTAAGAAATGATCCATTGCATAGGTGTCCTTAGCCTGACTAGATGTAACGCTTCTCTCGTCCTTTATTGAGCTCTACATTAGAGAAGTATTCATTTGGTGACATAAAGCCCAATTACCATACTACATGTATATGCACATACTTCCACATCAACTTGAGTGATTGAATGCTCTAATGTCCCCTATATGAAATGTGCATCTTCATATTCATGAATTTCTCTACATTGTGGTTTGAGAAGAATTGGACATCACGCTCTTACATCTACTCATCTCAATCAGTGTTGTGCTTCTTCAGTATTATTATTCAGAGGTGGTTCAGCTTGTGCTTCAGTCTCTAGCGCATTTCAGTGTTGAAGTCTATCGCGCTTTGCAGCGCATCTGGGTGGATTTTCTTCCGAGTTGGGTTTGCTTAACTATGAAGTAACGACTATTTGTCAATTCAACCTGCCGCTTTTGTGATGTAACGGCTCCTTTCTGGGTGCAACAGCTACTTTTATGACCGTTGAGGGCTACTTGCAGGCCTAGCGCAGTTTTCCGGATTTTTATTGGACCGTTGGAGAGGCTAACGGCTAAAGCGTTTGGTTTTGATTGGAGCTTTGAAGCGGTTGAGATTTGATGGATGTCCTATAAATACCAGGTATTCGTCTCCCACTTTTACCTTACCTTCTCCCATCTACCTTTATCTTTCTTCTACTTCTCTCAATCTCCATTCTCTTACATCCGGTTATCATGGACAAAGTTGTTCTAAGTGAGCTTGACCCGGCTACACGTGCCAAGGTTGAATCCCTTGTCGAAGCCATGACCAAAGCCTCATCATCCACACATACTGAGCCCTCTCCTCCAAACCCACCTGTCTCTCATGAGGTAACATCACCCTCAAAACGACCAGACTCCCCCACTACAAAGCCTGCCTCACCCTATGACCATATTGACCTTACCTCCATGACGACCCTGAACCCACAGCTCAAAACCCAGACAGCCCTCTACAACCCCTCTTTTCTCATGATCCCAAGGTGGATCTAACGCAGTTTGCAGCTGATCTCGAATTTGCTGGTTACGACCCGACAAAGGAGCTTGGAAGAGCTACAACTGAGACATCGCACACCACTCCTGCAAAAGGTAAAAGTGTGCTTAGCATTGAGACTCCTTCCCGGCCCGGCTCCAAGGTAAGGCCCGGAGCGCAATCTCTGACCTCCCCAAAGGATCTCCTCGCTAGTATTCCTTCAGATTCCGAAGATGATGAAGGGTTTCAGCTTTTGCCTAGACCTGGTGTCGACTCGCCTCTTCCTCTTCAATCTCAGCGTCCAGACCACCAGAGTGATGCGCTTCGCCACAAAGGTAAGAAGCGCAAGGCAGCAGCTCCTCCTCCACCTCCTTCAGAAGAAATAGAGTCATCAGATGGCTCTGAGCATGATTCTCCTCCACCGGAACAGAAAACAACTAGCGCTTCAACCCGGTCAAAGCGCACCAAGGTACTGGGAGTTAATGATTTTCCTCCTATTCCTACAGGTGTACAGAAACGATCCTTCTTGTTCCCGAAGATTGTCACCACCGATCTACTTTATGGGCTTCAAGATTCTTCACACGTATCGCGCTTTGCCACATGGTTGAGCTTCCAAGGTTGGGACACGCTTGAGACTAAGCCTGCTCGCTGCAATGACGCGATGGTGTATCAGTTCTATGCAACCTTGGAGTATCAAGCTCCGAATCCAGAGTATAATCAGGTTGGCTTCACCTGGCGCGGGAATTCCAAAGAGTGCTTTCGGGTAAAGGATCTCGACAAGGCTATTGGGCTAACTGACAAGTCCAGTGGCTTCGGCAGGCTCTATAAGAAGAACTGGCCCGCAGGTGCGACCGCGCTCAAAAAGGTTGTTTTTGGTTCTAATGTGCCTAAAGGTGCGCTCACAGTTGACATGCTCTGACCAGCTAAGCGCCTTCTTCATCATTTCATCATCACCAATATCACGCCTCGTGCCTACGACCGTGAGAAGGTTACAATCGCTGACTACTGTATTATGGCTGTCGTCATCTCCAATCAAGTGGTAAATATTGCTCAGCTAATGATGAGTCATTTGGTGTTATGTCGCACTGTTACATCTGGTCCCTTGCCTTTTCCACATCTGATCTGCAAGATGCTCCAGGCTGACGGTTTTTATGATACATCTCTCCCTGACTATGCCTGCTCTACATTTCTTACTACCGATGCTATTTTTGCCATTCTCCTACCTAAAACTGAAGAGAAGCATCCTTCCAGCTCGCGCTCAGAGATGAGTCCGCGCGCTCGAGCCTCTTCCAGTTCTGCTGATTTATCGGTGATAGTGGCATCAATGGAAGCTCATCAGGACAGGGTTGAGAAGCATCTCCAGGAAATGGTTGAGCTTATGTCTACAATGGTGAAGATGGTACAGGAGAAGTTCGATGCTGAAAAGGGTGGTAGCTTGTAAGCTGTAGTGATGATTGTGCTTGTAAGCGCATTTGCTGACTTCTGTTTTCTCTTTCTGCCTTGTTAAATGCTTTTGTGAATTAGTCTGTTAAGGTTCCTTCCCTACTTTTGTCGCAGTTCTTATAAAGTTTATTGAAGTATGTTTCTGACTTTTATATCTCTGAGAGCTTCACTGACATGACTTTTCTCTACTTAAATTGCTTAGTGTCCTCTATCTAGCTCTGTTTGACTTCTTAGCTAGCAAGCGCACTCTACTATCTTTCTTACTGTATGACTATGCTTTGAATTTTTTGATGATGTCAAAAGGGGGAAGAACACAGGTACATTCTTCTTTGATTAAGGGGGAAGTATGAGATCGTGCTTGAATTCAGGGGGAATTGAAAACTGGTATGGTTAAGTACTTGGTAAGATACTTTGATCCAATTCCGAATCTGAATACTTGATTAAATTGATATTATTGTCTTCATTTTAGTCACTTAAGAAAGTATTCATGAGCTTACCCGTTTAAAGTTTGTCATCATCAAAAAGGGGGAAATTGTTAGTTGAGCTTTAATCGTTTTGTTAAAGCTTAATCTATTTCTCTTTGTTTTGATGATAACAAACTAATATGTTTAGTCTCTTAGTGTTTTTAAGCCTTCCAGGTTATTGCTATATCTATAAGGATGCGCTTAAGTCACTCAGAGATGCGCTTGACTGGTCTCAGTCGCGCTTAACACCAAGCAGAGAAAGTAAGTTTCGCAAACGGTGTTTAATAAATCCATTCAAGACCAAGAAGTAAGAGTGATCGAGCTTCGAGAGCGTAGAGACGCGCTTGAATGAAGAAGAAGAAGTTTGACCACGAGGTTCCACCAAATCTTAAGGTGTGCCAGAGCGCAGAAGAACAACGCTAACACGCTAAGAAGGCTGGTAAGCGGGAGAGTGCAAGTTGCGTGCATAGGAAGGTGCGAGAAGAACTTACTCACTCTTTGGGACGCTACTCCAGGGATTTCCAGCATGGCTGAAGGTTGTTAGGGGTAAAAGCACACGGATTGCTTATGTGGCGTGGATCAACACATGAAGAACAAAACCAAATCACTCCAGGCCATTGATTAATTCTGGTGAAGTTATCAAGGCACACGGATTGATGAGGTGGCATTGTGCTTAGTCTTTATTTGTTACACGAATTAAGTTAGAGGTTTAGCTTAAGGGTTGTGTATAAATAGAGTATTGTTGCATTCACTCTAGGTATTACAAACAGAGAGAATATAGGAAGCTAGAGAGAGCTTAAGAGATATACTGGTTTGTAATCAGAGAGTGTTGAGTGTGCCTTCATTTGTTCTTCAGAGCTGAACTCCAAGTATTGTAAAGAGAGAGTTTACGAGTGAGCTTCAAAGTGTTGAAGCGAGAGATTGTAATCCTTTTCTAATCAATACAAGTATAGTGGTGAGTTTTATCCCGAGTCAGCTAGTGACTTAGGGTTCTCACCGTTTGGAAATTCTTGTGTATGTGCAAATATAAGTGCGCTTTAACAACTTAAAGCGCGCTCAATTGTCTGTTTGACCTCTTCCGAACTTAAGGGCTTTAGTAAGCTCATTACTAATAGTTCTTCATAGGTCAAGCGCATCCCAAGTCTTCAAAGCACAATTGAATACTTGTTAAGCGCAACTAAGGCTTAATGAACCTTAGTGACAGTGAACAATAGCTGATCAAATACGTGTTTTCTACATTATAGATTGTAAATGGATTTATAAAATAAAAATTGGAAATAGTCAAAAGGATCCTCCTAGGTTTAAAGCTAGACTAGTAGCTAAAGGTTTTACCCAAAGAGAGGGGCTGGATTATAATGATATATTTGCTCATGTGGTTAAATACAAAACCATGAGATTATTGCTTGTTATGTGTGCTGTGTTTGACTGGGATTTAGAACAAATGGATGTAAAAACTGCTTTCCTTCATGGTGACCTAAATGAAACTATCTATATGAAACAGCCTAAGGGATTTATAGATAAGATTAATCCTAATCATGCTTGCTTACTTAAGAAACTATTTATGGACTTAAACAAAGCCCTAGACAATGGAACCTTAAGTTTGACTCTTGTATGAGAAAATTAGGATTTATTAGGAGTAGTTATGATACATGCCTATATTTTAAAAATGCTAAGTCTAACAATCCTCTGTATGTATTACTCTATGTGGATGACATACTAGTTATTAGCAGTTCTAAGGTTCATATAACTGGGGTTAAAAAGGACTTAAAACTATATTTTGATATGAAGGACTTAGGCCCAGCTCAAATGATTTTAGGGGTTAGGATAATAAGGGATAGAAAACATAGGACTATGTGGTTATCTCAGAAAGAATAAGTGAAAAAGGTCTTAGAAAAATTTAATATGTTGGATTCTAGGCCTACATCCATACCCTTAGGAGGGCACTTAGTTCTTACTAAGGAGGACTGTCCCTCTAGTCAGAATGACATAGATAGAATGTCTAAAGTTCCCTATGATGCTGTTGTGGGTTCTATTATGTATTCTATGTTGTGTACTCGACCTGATTTGTTATTTTCTATTAGTGTGTTAAGCCGTTTTATGTCTAATCATGGTGAAAGTCATTGGAATGGGATGAAATATGCTTTAAGATATATTAATGGGACTAAAAACCTTGGATTAAACTACAATGAGCATGCTAATAAGAATGAGATAATTGGCTATGTGGATTCTGATTATGCAAGTAATAACGATAATAGAAAATCGACCACTTCATATTACTTTACTTGGTCTGGTAATGTGATTTCTTGGAAATCCCAGCAACAGTGTGTGGTTGCTTTGTCCTCTACCAAGGCTGAGTATATTGCAGTAACTGAAGCTGCAAAGGAGGCCATATGGCTCTCTCGATTGCTAAATGAAATACAGTCTGTTGTGCATGTTCCTACTATATTTGTTGATAGTCAGAGTGCCTTATATTTATGCAAAGACCCGGTCTATCATGAAAGGTCGAAACAAATATATGTTAGACTTCATTTTATACGTGATTTGGTAGAACGGAAACATATTGTAGTTGCTTAAATTAAGGGTGATAACAACCCTGCTGATTTTGGTACAAAAGTTGTGACAGCTGATAAGTTTCATTTTTGTAGGGACTCTCTGCATATATGGGATGTTCCTTGATTGATGATAGTGGTGATTGGCCGACGACGGTTATGAGACAAGTCTGCTCCTGGTTTGTAAACGGGCTGTGTTCTACAGCTTAACAGTAGTGGAAAAAACCCTTTTAGAGGCGGGCATTTTGACACTTGTTGAGGCGTATACCGTTCGCAGCAAATGAGGGGGCTGCAACAAGTGGGAACACTTTTAGAGGCGGGCTAAATACGCCTCAAAAAAGACCCTTTTAGAGGCGGGTCAACATAGGCCCGCCTCTAAAAGGGCCTCAGCAAGTGCCTCATTGGACACTTGTTGAGGCGGGCCGGCCGAGTGTGCGCCTCAACAGGTACTTGTTGAGGCGGGCCGGCCCTTTGTTCGCCGCAAAAAGGCTACTTTGTTGAGGCGGGCGGCCTGAAGCCCGCCTCTAATGGGGCCTCAACAAGTGCCACTTTGGGCACTTGTTGAGGCGGGCCTGCCATGTGCGCCGCTAAAAGTCCTCACCTGTTGAGGCGTGCGTCCTTATGCCCGCCTCAACAAGTGCCTTTAGAGGCGGGCCTCGTTAGGCCCGCCTCTAAAGGTGCCTCAACAAGTGCTTTCGAAGGCACTTGTTGAGGCGGTTTGCTTTAAGCCCGCCGCAACAAGTGCCTTCGGAGGCACTTGTTGCGTATGTTTTAGAGTCGGGCGTAAGGATGCCCGCCTCTATAATTAGGAAAAAAGAGCCGCAACAAAACAGTAAGCTGGCCCTTTCCTGCTCTTAGAATCGTCTGAAATAACCACACACAAATTTATAGAAGAATGTACTTTTATACAACAGGTGAGGACTTTTGTACAATTAAATTCTCAACAACAGTTTACAAGTACGAATAAGTTCAATCCGATGATAGATATGTCGATGTAAAATATTGTGCCCATTGCTCACGAACTACATCCATTTCTTCAACAGTATATGATGTCGTCCTCTTAGTATATAGCTTCATAAGAAACACAGAAATTATTGATAAAAAACTCAAAAATATCAATGTATAGTTAATTAGTTACATACCTTATCTAGTCGGTAATCATCAGAGCCATCGTATCCCGTGACTATCTCTAACATGAACTTCATGACATAATAGCCACACTCGGTTCCGCCGCTTTGTTGAGCGCACTAATTACACAAAATAAGGAGGTTGTCTTAGCTAGATACAATGCCTTCGATTATAGATAAACAAACATAAAGCTAGCGATTAAAATGTTATATGTACCTCTATATCAATGACTCTAAACGTCTTACGTTTTGCCAATGATTTATCGCATATTCCACCTTGATACCTCAACACTTGAAATGCCCTAGAACATCCACGCAATACAGTCATGATGTTGTTAGTATTCCAAAAAGAACTAATTCATAAGTAAGGAAGGAACCGAGCAAAGAAGGGCGAAAGGAAGAGGGTCAGAGGGATACTCGGTCCATTACTCGGCCGAGTATCCGCCCGAGTAGTGAGCCACCGCGCGAGGGGGCAGAGGGAAAATCGGTCCACAACTCGGCCGAGTTGTGGGCCGAGTTTCCCTCTGCCCCCTTGCGCGGTGGCTCACTACTCGGCCCACAACTCGGCCGAGTTGTGTGCCGAGTTTCCCTCTGCCCCCTCGCGCGGTGGCTCACTACTCGAGCGGATACTCGGCCGAGTAATGGGCCGAGTATCCCTCTGACCCTCTTCCGGAACTTGGAGAATAATAAAAGGGGGTTTTCGAAGTCAAATATCTTACAAATTCAGTACTCGAGATGCATCAGTCTTTCTGCTGCCTGGAACTTTCAGTGAATCGAAAAGATAGACCTGTCCTCTAAATAGGTCTATCACGTACAAAATCCAATGATTGCTGCAGCATTTAAACGTAAATTGATAAAAATTAATGATTGCGTAAAATACTAATTATATATGAATACACTTACTCTTGATTATATGGGAGCAAAAACAATTTGGCACTGTTAGCAACGAATACACGTTGCAAGTAATTTGTTGGAACAGATGGGTCGACCTTGATTCTAGTGCTTGACATCATCTCAGGACAGATGAATCCAATGCCACCATTTCCAAATGCATGTTTGTGATTGTCCAATAAATAGATGCACATTTAAAGGAAAAACAATTAAGAATGGAAGTTGAACAATTACAGAAAAAGATTAAGATTGATAGATGACAATTAAAAGATAAAGATTAATATTTACATCATGTAGACTTGAATCACTGAAACGTTTAAGCAATCCCCCTTAAGGAATTCATCTACATCGGATGCAGTGACATATGTTTGTGGATTTGTCGTCACATAATTCCAAACTGAGGCATCCAATGGGATGGGAGTATTATCATATATATCTCCCGGCGCCGAAGAGATAACAAATTGCAACCACTTGCACGATTGGCCATGACCTTGAACTGCTTCGTTTTCTTCTTTCTTTCTTTTTTGCAGCTGATTCTTCCGTTTTTTGATCACAACTACCAACCACTTCTTTGTTGGACTGAGACTCATTGAGTACAAGCAAGGAAGATGTAATATCATTCAATATAACTATCCCGACAAGGGCCTAATTTAAGAAATCTATCCCGCCAAGGGCCTAAATTATGAATTCTATCCCGCCAAGGGCCTAAATTGATAATAATATGCAACTATCCCGCCAAGGGCCTAAATTGACTTACCTTTGTATCTTTGGCGCTGTCATCCACCTTTTTCGAGAGAAATGACTTGGACTTCTTTGTTGGGCGTGGAGTAATATAGTCCTATATATATTTGAAATCAAGTTGAGCAAGAGTGAGTAAGAGAAACCATCACCCGTAGGCACCGCCTAAGTTAGAGAAATGACTTGTACTTCTTATCTCGTCGTCTTTGAAAATCACTAAGCGGATCGGCCATTGCACGAAGCTGCCCTGAGCACCACCTAAGTTAGTGAAACCATCACCCGTAGGCACCGGAAGAATATCATCATGATGTCCATCATAAACAAAATCAACTTGGACTTTGTAGTGATCAGGCTTCATCGGTGTAAAGTGCTGGGACGATGCATCATTTGTGGGTTGTACCATACCATCCGCTACGAGCACTTTGTTACTAGAATCATTATCCTCAAGGGCAAGATGGCATGGAGTCCTTTCCTACATAAGAGGTATTTTAATTCATGTTATAAGAGGTATTTGGACATAAATATTTCATGATAAAATTGTTGCATCAGTCATACCTTCAGCTCACGTGGTTGCGGTGTGGAATCATGGCAAGGGGTATAGGGTGCATCAACATTAGGTGTCGGACCGGTAGTAGAAGTGAAGTGTGGTTGATTTATGTGTAGCATGGAGCTTATTTGCTTTTGTAGGGCCTCAGCCACCCTTTTATCTAACTCACCTTCAAACTCCTTTCTAACTTCAGCTCTGATCGATTCGATTAGATCTGAAGAAGCTTCACTAGAACATCTTCTTTGTCTTGGACCGAAAGCAACTCTATAACCCACAGTTCCACCTATTCCCTTGACACGACAACGATGATCCTTTTTCCCAATGGCTTTGGTGAGGGCATCCTCATCATCCTCAAACATAAGGTTTCCTTTTTCTTCTTCTTCGTTATACTCCTCCTATGATGCCAATTAAAAAAGTATAAATTAGTTCATATTTACAAGTAAATTTAAGTACATATTCATTGCAAAGCACTACTTACAATTTTTCTTACAATTTCTACAGCATCCTTATCATTCGGGCTAACTTCCCACTTTCCATCCGCGGTTCGAACTTGATGAGCCAAAACCCATTCCTTTGATCTGTATTTTCTACCTCTAGGAACCGATGAGTTCACTGAGGAGCTACTTGACAGAGATATAGCTGCTTCCTCTGGGAGTCGTCCTTCTTTTATCCACTCATGCCGTTTACTAATATAACCCGCCTGGCCGGTGCGATGAGGATTCTTGTTTTGGGCTGCACTTGCCTTTGCTTTCGCACTACGAGCCTATCAAGAGCATTATCACCAATGAGTTAGAAACATTATTATCAATGACTCTGGCCTATAACGAAGTAACTAAAAGGAAATAACATTATTACCAATGACTCTGGCTTGTGATATTCTTGAACAAAAGATAACCAATCAGCCTCTGTTATGTGGTGGTAGACATTCCAAGGCATCTTGTTTGTAGGATACTTCGACGGCTTGAACGTCTTAGTTATCCATCGAGCTACCAACTTGCTCTTAAAATCTCTAAAGCGTTTTGCCACACATGAATGGAAATATTTTTCCCTTGATTTAGCCACATCATCAATGATGTGGAACATAAGCTGTGAATTTGTACAATAAGTTAATGATAGTTAATACAGTATATATTGAAGGTGTAATTTAAAAAGACATTATACCTTGGTCTCCTCCCAAAACCCTCGCCTCGTCTGCTCATCTATCTTTCGGTATTCTTTCTCGTTAATATTTATTCTTTGAGCACAACTCCCAACTTGCTTTCCGTAATGTTTTGACCATTGACCATCTGGGACATTAAACGCATTATACTCAAGGTGCATAGGCTGTTTTACTTGAACACCTTTTGACGGACCACGCCCTTTATGAATATGTGTAATTGCGCTAACACCTTGTGATTCGGGATCACCTTGAATAGGACAAATAGCATTTTCTCTTTCATCAGCCATCCCACGCAAGAATTCCTGCAACAAAGTAAAAGCTATAACCACAAAAAATAGTATATGACTAGGTGTATACTTTTCATATTGTCATTGGGGCATTTCATCAAACACCTTCAAGGCACAAGCTATAAACACAAAAAATACACAAATTCGGGATAGATTTAAACATTTAAATGCACAAGTTGTTAGTATTAGTTGTTTAGATTTGACTAGGATGAAAGATAGTATATGAATTAGGGGTATATTTTTCATATTTTCATAGAGGCATTTCATCAAACACTTTGAATGCACAAACTATAAACACAAAAAATGAACAAATTGGGGATAGAATGCGGGTCTGTTGGAGGGCGAACGGAGATGGGTACTTACCGGCGAAAACTAGAACGCACGCGGGTCTGTTGGAGACGAAACGACAACGAAGAACCGCGGGCTGTTGGAGACGAAACGCGAACGAAGACCAAGGGCGAACGGAGGGTTGTTGGAGGGGAGGGCGAACGCAAGGCTGTTGGAAGGGAGGGCGAACGCGCGGATACGAAGACGAAAGGGAGGCTGTTTCGGAAATGAGAAGACGAAAGGGTGAACGCGCGGAAATGAGAAGACGAAAGGGAGGCTGTTTCGATCGGCTGTTTAAAAGGATTTGTTGAGGCGGGCCTTTATACGCCCGCCTCAACAAGGGGTAAACGCGGCGGGCCGACTACGGCCCGCCTCAAAAAATATTAGAAGAGGCGGGCTAAGCCCGCCTCTAATACTCCCTCCTTTATACGCTAACGATGGGTTTGTTGAGGCGGGCCTTTATATGCCCGCCTCAACAAGTGGTAAACGAGGCGGGCCTTTATACGCCCGCCTCAAAAGGGGCTATTAGAGGCGGGCATTTTAGCCCGCCTCTAATACTCACCGGGTGTCGAAAAAAAAACTATTGAGGCGGGCTTTCTTGGCCCGCCTCAATAAGTGCATATAGAGGCGGGCTCTTCTTGGCCCGCCTCAATAAAATATTCCGGATATAATTTTCCGGATACTTTTTGAGGCGAATAATAGTATGTACGCCTCAATAAGTTTTTTTTGAGGCGTTTTTATTTAGGTCCGCCTCTAATAGGGATCCTCAACAAGTGTTTTTTCTACTAGTGTAAACTAGGTAATGTGCAAGTCTTAGGCAATTAAGAGGGCATATTTTAAGGGTATAATTCCCTAAGAATGTAAATACATGTAATATAAGCTAGATATGAAGCTTGTAAATACTGGGCTGAAATAAGGGAATGGGTCTTGGAGATGCTGCTAGAGTGCTCGGCCCATCCGGATGAGTTGACCCGTATTTCGACCTAGGTATATAAGGCCTAAGTTTGTGAGAGCTGTTCATTACTCCTCTTGGCTTTTGTTTGCTCTCTCTCTTGATAGACGCTCTCCTCACTTGCTTTGCTAGGGTTTTCACCTCGAAGGTTTTCCCGTGGCGATTGTTCTTCGTGTGGCCGAAGCAAAGCCTCTTTGCTTCGATTATGGTGTTTCTTTGGAGCTGTGTCTCCTGGATCCTGTTGTGCAAAGCTGGTTTGTGTTCTTGTCGTGTGGTTGCTCAGATCTGGATTCCTAGCCTAGAAGCTCTCCCTGGTGACTCTCCTAGGTTGTATTCTTCCTTGATCTTGCCTTGTATGTTTGTTTACATAGCTGATCTAGCTTTGCATGTATTGTGAACCTCTGTATTGATTCTTGCACATAGTGGATTTGGTATCGTTATCTTGAGGCCACGAGAACTAGGTATAGTCCGAACCTCGTTAAAAATCGTGTGTGTTTGTGGCTTGATTATACTGAGTTTGTGCATGCTTGTTTGAGATCGATTTGTTAAAAGATGAGATCTGGTTTTACAAAGAGAAAAGTTTTGCTTCACTGTGTTTAACATTTAACCGTTGTTCTATTGAGTGAAGCATAAGAACTAAGCATTGTTTTATTGTGATGAACGATAGGAACACTACTGTTCCTCGAGATATTCCAGGTTCTTGTAACAACTTTAGAAGAGAACATGTGGAGCAATAGCTGTTTGTCATCATTAAAACATGAAGAAATTGAAGAACGGTACTTTGTATAGAAAGACATGAGTTCTCTAAGTTCCTAGATCCAACAACTTTCCTTTTTATGATGACAAACAAAAAAACCTGGAACATACTGAACATGAAAAGTTATCAAATAGAAAGTTGAATAGAATATCCACAAATCAATTTTTAATTGCATATCAAAGAAAAGATCTTGTGAGTGTAGCCAATGAGACAGTGTAAAGGAAACTAATGATAAATCATTTGTTAATAAATAAATTATGCAGAAATCATATAATATTTATCATAATAAGCATTCGCGGGAAAGTGAGAGTAGAGACTATCTAGAACACCTTTTGTGTAATAGCCAAACATGGTAAGAACCTTCTAGACAAGGTGAGAATAAAGGAGAGTATGAATCTAAAGGTTGAGACCAAATTACATGTGGATGAGCATAATCCAGGTAACTCCTTACCAAGTTGACCGAGATTTGCCTAGGTGATCACGATTTCGTTGGAAGGTGAGTTATCTAGAGCAAGGAAGAATGACATTCCTTGGTTGAAGAGAGTATACGGTTTGAATGATGTCATTGAACCTCTCTGGTTCATCTTGAGAAACACATTGATACCGGAATTCTTCTCTGATGACCGTTAAACCAATAATATTTCCGGGGTCAAATATGTACTTCACAACGATGAGAGAGGGGACGATTTCCATGGAGATAGCAACCACCTTCTTCTTTCTAGTATCCTCCCGAGGTTTCTTTGCCTTATTTCCCTTTTCTTCCTCTGGCAAGCAAGGGACAATACTTCTCATTTTTTAGGCATCGTGCCACTAACTAAGAGTCCCTTGCAAGACTGGAAGAGTTAAGGAGAAGGAGGGTTGTCAAGAGAGATTGGCTCCACCAGAAGGGAATGAGTGTGTCCAGAGGAACATGACATTTCTGGTTCCTCTTCTGGTGTTTTTATGGAATTCTGAGGGGTGATTGTGAGTGCGAGTATATGATTACAAGTGTGTTAGAATAAAAGAGAACTAATCGCTAATGGGAAAAGACAATATTAATAGTGGGGCGTGGCTTCTATGTCAAAAGACAAAAGATTAATAGTCCAACATGTATCTTCTATATTGACATAGAAGATATATGGTTGACAATATTAATAGTCTAACATGTATCTTCTATGTCAAAAGTGAAAAGCGTCCTAAGGTATACTGGACATCCTTTCAATTTTGACAACGGTCGGGTAGGAAAAGACAATATTCAATGCCACTTGGACAAGTACGTTGCAAATTAGGGTTGGAAATATCTCTAAAAATACGTTTTGTGAGCATGAGCACCATGAAACCATTTTTTGATTTCATTTAGTTCTTTTTTCTAATAACCTTACCATTCCTTTCAGATGTTCATTCTTTCTCTTGCAAGGTTAGACCGCTATATCTAGATAATTGATCTTTTCAGTCAATTCCCTAGTTAGAGAGTCGCTGGAGGAAGATGAGGTATCAACATGAGAGTCATATCCCACACTAGTTCTAGATCTGACGAAGACTACATAATTAACAATCTCCTCATTATAGACTTGGTAATTTTGTTAATTTTGTTCATAATTAAGTCTAGATTATTATTAATATGGACTTTGATACTCCCTATTGAACTTTTCCCTTAAATTTTTTACATGATTTGGTCATTAAGGTAGTGTTAGCATGCAACTTATTAGATAGTTCTACAATTTCAATGCAAAGTTTATTATTTTCTTCACTATATTCATTACCTTGTTGTTACAAAAGTTTCATGATCTTCAATTCATCCTTTAAGCACATGAATCAGGTCTTCCTTTGATAGTAACTTAGTGAAGATGCCTTCACGGGTTCATCTTCATCGGAACCGTCAGTAGGTACCATACATTTAACTTGAGGCCTTTCTTCAATGTCTAGCTCATTATCATAGTCGCTCCAAACTGTGATGAAGGCTTTCTTTGGGCCGCTTGAGCTAGCTACAATCTTGTCGTTGGTACAATTCTTTGCACATGTTCTTTCTGTTGACAGTTGTAGCAAACATAATCTTTGAGGTCTCTCATTTATGGAACGTCTTTATTGAAGGATGCCTCGTTCTTTAAGAATTTCTTCACCATCTTAGTCATCAGGGCTACTTCACGGTCGTCATATTGGTCACTGGAGTCCTCATTTTCCATGCGCTTGAGGACTTTGGTGAGATTTAGTGCAATACTTTTAGTTTCTCTAGTAGACTTTTCTTGATCCTTGGCCTGAACTTCTTAGATGTGAAACTTCCCAGTGAAAGTAGCTATTGGTAGTTCCTTTCTCTCCTTAGTTATAAGCATGAATTTTGAACTTATTGTTTACTCCATGGATAAAAGATAGAGACAACTCCCATCCTTGTATATTCACTTCTGTAGAAGACATTTTATCATCCAAAATTTGAAATCTTGAGTTATAGTCTGATATTGTTTTAGATTCTCCCTTATTGAGGTAGTGGCATTCTTTTTAGAGCTATAATTTCCGGTTGTTTGGCATATCATTGCCCCCTTATGCATGGAAATGATACATTCCTACATATATTTTGTAGTTGGGATGCTCATCACATTGTCAACATCTACCGTGGATAAGGAGTTGGGAATAAGTTGTCTAGCTTTGGTGTTCTTCTCCATGACAGTATACTCCTTGGTGTCGCACTTGTCATCTGCAAGTTCTTTAGGAACAACACTATCGCCTTTCTCAATTAATCTCCAACAGTGATAGTCATTTTGTTGAATGTAATTGGTGGTCATGGCTATCCACTAGTCTAGCTCGCCATAGATTAACACATGGGGTTTGTTAAGCGATATCCCTAATGTGAAATTGTTGATATTCTTGTCCTTCATCATTGTCGAAGAAGCTTGATCAATTCTTACAAACCTGTGATACCAATTGTTGGATATATCTCTTGATGAGAACTAAGATTTAAGCATGACTCAGTGTTACGCCTCATCAACTCACACATCAAGTTTTCAACACTTAGCCAAATTTTGGGGACTTTAGCCCAAGTAGAAGGCATGAAGCCCAATCGCAGCTCATGAAGGCCTGGGCCACAGACGCATATATGGGCTCAGGAGCAGGCAGCAGCCTTAAGCAGCAGGGGCATGGGCCTGGGCCGTGGCCCAGGCCTGGAGTCAGCCAAGAAGGTGATGCAGCTAGGTGAGGCAGGCAGGACCGTGCATCAGCCATGACATCAGGGCGACTAGGTGAGGCAGGCACGAGGCTTACCTCATGCATGAGCTTAAGCGGGGCAACAAGGCAGCTGTGTGGCAAGCCATGGGCGACAAGGGCATGCAGACTTGAGCGTCCATGTGTCATACCCGGGTAGAATGCTTAGCATGCTAGGTAACTTAGCTTTGAAGTACTCTTAGCATAGAAGTAACTTAGCTAGTAGGGGATCCTTGTGTATAAATAGGGGCTAGCCCAGCTCATTTGTATTTCATTCCATCTCAGATTTTATAAACACTCTCAAGCAAGAGTTTGCACAAACACCTCCCTCTCAAGAACACTTGAATAAGCTCCTCTTTCTCTTGTATCCCTTTCCCTTGTCCAAAGAAGGCTGACTTAGAGCTTTTAGCTTGTTTAAAAGGCATCGTTCTAAGGCCGACGAATCTTGTTCGAGTTCAAGATCGTTACAAGTGGTATCAGAGCTGTTGGAGCTAAGATCCATGTCTGGACAAACCGAGGAATTGGCGGAGACTCAAAGGGGACGTGACACCGAGCGCACCGGAAGAAGGCCCGAGAGGAAGGACCGCAGAACCCATGGTGGCGCTAGAGCACCGAGTGACGGCCCTTGAAGAGAAGGCGAGGGACTTCATCGAGTTCATGGAGACCATAGGTACTCAGGTGGAGACCAATATGGAGACCCTTGCAGCAATTGAGAGTCATATGGTTGAGAAGCAATCAGCCATGCAGGAGACCATCGACAATCTTACTATTGAGGTGGAGGACCAAAAGAAGGCCCATGAGGAGGCGATGGGGGCATTGTGTGACCAAGTCCAACGTATGCAGGCGGCATTGAATCGGTTGGAAGGTCGCGCCCCAGCGCAAGGAGTGATGGGTCAGGCTATGGCCACTTCAGCTAAGATTGAAGCACCAAAGCCTAAGGAGTTCCGAGGTGTGCGAGACGCTAAGGAGATTGAGAACTTCCTTTGGCAACTTGAGCGATACTTCGACTCTTGTTAGTTGAGCTTTAATCATCTTGTTAAAGCTTAATCTATTTCTCTTTGTTTTGATGATAACAAAATAATATGTTTAATCTCTTAGTGTTTTTAAGCCTTCCAGGTCATTGCCATATTTGTAAGGATGCGCTTAAGTCACTTAGAGATGCGCTTGACTGGTCACAGTCGCGCTTAACACCAAGCGGAGAAAGTAAGTTTTGCAAACGGTGTTTAATAAATCCATTCAAGACCAAGAAGTAAGAGTGATCGAGCTTCGAGGGCGTAGGGACGCGCTTGAATGAAGTTGAAGAAAGTTGACCACGAGGTTCCACTGAAGCTTAGGGTGCGCCAGAGCGCAGGAGAACAAACCTACACGCTACGAAGGCTGGTAAAGCGGGAGAGTGAAAGTTGCGTGCATAGGAAGGTGCGAGAAGAACTTCACACTCTTTGGGACGCTACTCCAGGGATCGCCAGCGTGGCAAGAGTTTGTTAGAGCTTGAAGCACACGGATTGCTTATGTGGCGTGGATCAACACATGGAGAACAAAACCAAATCACTCCAAGCCGTTGATTAATTCTGGTGAAGTGATCAAGGCACACGGATTGATGAGGTGGCATTGTGCTTAGTCTTTGTTTGTTACACAGTTGAGTTATAGGTTTAGCTTAAGACTTGTGTATAAATAGAGTACTATTTCATTCACTTTAAGTGTTGCAAACGTAGAGAATATAGGAAGCTAGAGAGAGCTTAAAAGATATTTCGTTTGTAATCAGAGAGTGTTGAGAGTGTCTTTGTTCTTCAGAGCTGAACTGAGAGTATTGTAGAGAGAGTGCTTACGAGTGAGCTTCTTGTGTTGAAGCGAGAGATTGTAATCACTTCTTAATTAATACAAGTGTAGTGGTGAGTTTTATCCCGAGTCAGCTAGTGACTTAGGGTTCTTACCGTTTGGAAATTCTTGTGTGTGCAAATATAGGTGCGCTTTAACAACTTAAAGCGCGCTTTATTGTCTGTCTAACCTTTTCCGCACTTAAGGACTTTAGTAAATTCATTACTAATAGTTCATCATAGGTTAAGCGCAAGCCAAGCATTCAAAGCGCAATTGAATCCTTGTTAAGCGCAACTAAGGCTTAATGAACCTTAGTGACAAAGAACAATAGCTGATCAAAACACGTGTTTTCTACTTTGGTAACGTGTTATTTCCTACAATTGGTATCAGAGCTACAAGTTAGCTATTTGCACTAATCCTTTTACAGGTTCAAAAGGATTCTCAAGTCTAGAACAATGGCCAGCTTCAACCTCGGTATTTCTCTCGCCAAGCCCCATGTCCTTGTTGAAAGCGAACTTGAATGGTGGCTCACTATGACGAAGAATTACATCCAGCAGACCGACTACCAGTGCTGGAAGATTATTGAAAAGGGTGATGAGAAGATCTCCGAAGCGGATGACTCAAAATGGGAAGCAAAAGAGTACCAACTTATGGAGAAGAATGCTAAAGCGCGACAACTCATTCTTAATGCCCTTTCAAGAAAAGATATAGACAAGGTAATGTCCCTTCCCACTGCTCAAGCTATGTGGAAAGCTATTATAAACATGCATTTTGGCAGTGATGATATGAAGGACAACCGTATCTTTGAGCTTAATCGCGAGTTTTGCTCCATTCGAATGGGGGAAAATGAGCTCGTCTCTGATTATCATTCTCGGTGTCAAAGTATACAAAGTATACAACCCTCAACCGTATCTATGGCGTTCATTCATGGAGTGAACTCAAAGTATACAACCCTCAAGCAAATTCTTCTTCAGTCCAAGGAAACTAGAGAATTGCCTATCTCTGTTCTTGCAGGGAAATTTAAAGTGCAGGAAATCAAGAACAACGAGGAAAAACAATCAGAACGAGAGAACAAAGGGATGGCGCTCAAATTATCTCGTGTTCTTCAAAAACTTGAAAATGATGAAGAAGGAGAAGACGATGATGATAGGGACGTTGCTATGATGACCAAACTTGTGAAAAAGTTTTTCAACAAACAAAAGCGCGACTCTACATATAAGCAGCGCGACCTCAGGGATTTCACCTGTTTCAACTGCAATGAGAAAGGTCACCTTGCTAAAGCGTGCCCTCATCCAAAGGTGAATCCAGGATCAAGCTCAAAACAGCCCCCCAAGCAAGCCTTCGTCACACTTTGGGGAGAATCTGATGATGATTCGGACGATGGAGCGCAACCTGACTTGTGCTTAATGGCTGGCGCCGCATCTGACTCAGACTCTGGCTCTGAGATTGAGGTAAATGATCTGAACCTTGACATTCTTCCCAAGCGCAATCTTGTCCTCCTTCTAAAAGAGCTTATGGTTCAACACAAGTCTCTAGCAACTGATGCTAGAGCACGGCTTGTTGAACTAGATAATGCTAAGGAAGAACTGGTTGAGCTTTCTAAACATTTACATGACAAAAACACACTCCTCTCTAAATCTTGTGAACTTTGTCATGGTAAAGGGTTAGAAAGTAACTCTGTCTCAACCAAAGATGTTAAGCTTGATCAGATCATATCAAAGCTTGATGTTCTTACAAAGTTAGTGGAAACAAAGTCTGTTCCTCAAACAGGCTTTGTTAAAGCTAGACCTGGATTGGGTTATGACCCCCAGGAATCTTCCTCTTCCTCCATTCCTCCTCAAGCAAGTGAAGTATCTTCTAAGATCAAATCACTTGAACAAGACCTAACTGCCTACAAGAGTGAAAACTCTCATTTAAAGAGCAGGATTAAGGTACTTGAGGAACAACCTTCAGAAACCAAAGAGTGGTTTCGTGGGGGAAAAGCGCATCATTTGTATAAGAAACAAGCGCTTACCCCAACTCAGCCTCCCGTCTTGTAAAAGAAAGAACCATTTAGACCGGGAAAGGGCAAGTATGGTTATGTGAGAGGTAACCATTACTGTACCTTTTGTGGTCAAAATGGACATGACAAGCGTGAGTGCAAAGACTTGAAGGTTCTTAAGAGTAAGCCTTATAAGCCAATGGCTAAAAATAAGGGCAAGCGTACACGTATTCAACAGTCCTCTGTTGAGCACAGTTGCGCTTCAGGACACAGAGGTGCGCTTCGTCCAGCGCGACCTCACATTGTGTTAGACCTGAACGATCCTAGCTATTATGAGCCAGTCCAAAAAACTAGCTCAGAAATAGCTATGTCTAATGTTCCCACGAAGCGCAAGCTTCGATGGGAGATCAAAGCTTGATCTCTATTATTACAGGTTGGGATGAAATGTAGGTGGTATATCGACAGCGGTTGCTCGTGCCATATGACGGGTGATCCACAGTTACTACTTTCATTCCAAGCTAAGGAAGGAGGCAGCGTCTCCTTCAGTGACAAAAAGCAAGGGAAGATCATTGCTAAAGGACGAGCGCATCTCAACAAAGCTATTCAGATAGAAGATGTAAACTTAGTAGAGAACCTTCGGTTCAATCTACTGAGTGTAGCACAACTATGCGACCAAGGAGGTAATAAGGTATGGTTTAGCACAACTGAGTGTGCAGTGGTCAGTCCTGAACAAGAGGTGCTTCTTAAGGGCAAGCACATAGACAACACCTACCTCTTCGACCACTCCTTCTCTCCTAAGCGCAACCTTTGTCTAGCTACACTCACTGAAACAACAAATCTTTGGCACAAGAGAATGGGACACGCAAGTCTACATCTACTCAACAAGCTTCAGTCCAAAGATCTTGTTCGTGGTCTTCCTCGCATCAAGGTGGAATCCATGACTTCATGCTCAGATTGCTCAAAAGCTAAAGCGACTCGTAGCTCCTTTCCCTCTATCAAGGTAGTGCAGACTAAAGCTCCCCTTGAGCTTCTCCACATGGACTTATGTGGACCACTACGAACGCAGAGTAAAGGAGGTAATCGCTATATTTTTGTAATAGTTGATGATTATTCTCGCTATACCTGGACTCTTTTCTTAAAACACAAGAGCGAAACCTTTGCAAAGTTTCAAGCTCTTGCGCTTTTACTGGAAAAGAAGCTAGGGCTCCCCATTTGTTCAATTCGTTCTGACAATGGAACTGAATTCAAGAATGGTGAGTTCCTATCATTTTGTGAGGATAGGGGTATAGATCATAATTTCTCTACTCCTAGAACCCCTGAGCAAAATGGTGTGGTTGAGCGCAAGAATAGGACACTTCAAGAGATGGCACGCACAATGCTACTCTCTAGTGGTGTCGCTTCACACTATTGGGCTCAAGCTGTGAGCACTGCATGTTATATATCTAACCGTGCCTTCTTAAGGCCTATTCTTGAGAAAACTCCCTATGAACTGCTTAAAGGGCGTACACCAAATATCTCTCACCTAAGGGTGTTAGGTTGCAAGTGTTACGTCCATAACAATGGGAGAGATCTTTTGGGTAAATTTGATGCTAGGAATGACGAGGCTATCTTCCTTGGATATGCACCTACAAGTCAAGGATATAGAGTACTCAATCTGAGAACTCAAAGGGAAGAAGATAGCATCCATGTTAAATTCAATGAAGGAGAGCTTGAAAGTGTTCCAAAAATCAACGATGATCCATTCTCCAGTCATGATCTTCTTCCAGCTTCTCTTCCCAGTCCTCAAGCGCAACCTTCTATCCCTTCTTCAGGTATGGAAAGTGACGATGACGATAGTGGAAGATGCGCTTCTCAGCCGTTGGCCACAGAAGCCTGCATTCCCAGTGAAGAAGAAACTCCAGAGGACAATAATGAAGATCATGGAAGTGGACCATCCATTGAAGATCTAGCTCCCCCTTCACCTCTTTCTCCAGGTCAGGTAACTCCCTCTGTTACTTCTGCTCCTCCTTCTAGCTCTCAAGCGGGACCTAGCAATGGTGAAGCGCAACCTGGAAGTCCTCAAGCGGGACAAAGTGGCCTTTCTGGTGGTAGTGAAAGCTTGTCCAAAACAACAACGATGAACCTACCAGACAATACAGAGGTCACCGTGCGCGATTATCAACAGATGAACTCTCATCCAGTTTCTGCGATCATATCTCAGTATGAAAAAGGTACCCAGACTCGCTCTAACGTTCGAAACATGCTTGCTTGTAGTGCTTTTGTTTCTTTACAGGAACCCAAGCAAATACAAGTTGCGCTTCAAGATCCAGATTGGATAATAGCCATGCAAGAAGAGTTAGATGAGTTCAAGCGCAACCAAGTTTGGTGTCTAGTACCCCGGCCAGGTGATAGAAGCATTATTGGTACGCGCTGGGTATACAGAAACAAGCTGGATGACAGTGGAGTGGTGGTACGAAACAAAGCGCGTCTTGTTGCACAGGGTTACAATCAACAAGAGGGCATTGACTACGATGAAACGTACGCACCAGTCGCTCGACTAGAGGCAATTCGACTGTTGATAGCTTACGCAGCGCACAAAGGATTCAAGCTATTTCAAATGGATGTGAAGACAGCCTTCCTCAATGGTAAGCTTAATGAGGAGGTCTATGTCAAGCAACCACCAGGATTTGAAGATCCAGCTTATCCAGACCACATGTACTTTCTTGACAAAGCGCTATATGGACTAAAGCAAGCCCCTCGCGCTTGGTATGACTGTCTATCTAAGTACTTGTTGGCAAATGACTACAAGAGAGGTTTGGTGGACAAAACCCTCTTCATAAGGGAAGTGAAAGGTGATATTCTCATTGTTCAAATTTATGTTGATGATATTATATTTGGTTCTACTAACTTGCAGCTAGTAGAAGACTTTAAGAACATCATGAGCCTCAAGTTCAGCATGAGCATGATTGGTGAGCTCAAGTATTTTCTAGGGCTTCAAGTCAACCAAATGGATGAAGGCATTGAGATTCACCAGCAGAAATACATCAAAGAGTTGCTTAAGAAGTATCAAATGGAGAACTCTAAACCTTGTCCTACTCCTCTCTCCACTACTACAAAACTGGACACAAATCTAATGGCTGAGAAGGTAGATGAAACCATGTATCGAGGTATGATAGGTTCTCTAATGTATTTGACTGCTTCACGTCCCGATATTGTTTTTGCCGTTAGTGTATGCGCTCGATCACAGTCAGACCCTCGCCCTTCTCACCTTGCTCATGTAAAGCGCATCTTCAGGTATTTAAAAGGGTCTGACGATCTTTGCCTTTGGTACTCCAAAGGGGGCGGTCTTTCTCTTGTTGGCTATACCGATGCAGATTATGCAGGTTACTTGGCTGATAAAAAGAGCACTAGTGGCATGGCACAGTTCCTTGGCCCCTGCTTAGTTTCCTGGGGATCCAAGAAACAAAACTGCATAGCCCTTTCAACGACTGAGGCCGAATACATAGCGGCAGCGCAATGTTGCGCTCAAGTGTTGTGGATAAAGCAACAGCTCGTTGACTATGGTATTACTCTTGACACTATATCCATATTTTGTGATAATACTAGCGCTATATGTGTTTCGAAGAATCTTGTCCATCATACAAGAACGAAGCACATTGACGTAAGACATCACTTTCTACGAGACCATGTGGAGCGCAAGCATATTGAGCTTATTCACGTATCTTCGGAAGGGCAATTGGCAGATATCTTCACTAAGGCGCTTAATCGTCAGGTTTTCTTAAACCTCAGGGTTCAGCTTGGCCTTATTCAACTCCATTAGCTTCGAGGCAATGGCCCTGTAAGTATTCCTCTATTTGACTAGAACTAGCGAGCTTAGTATCAAGGTACGAACTATGGTCGCTTGCGCTTGATAGCTTTGAGTCTTCATGCTTTTGATTGATTATTGAAATGAATTAGTATTGAACTTGTCTGACTTGTTTGGCTCGATTTGATATAATCATAATCCATGCATGCTCTTATTTGCCAATACATGACAATGGTGATCGTCTTCTACCCATATTATATGCCTAAGAAATGATCCATTGCATAGGTGTCCCTAGCCTGACTAGATGTAACGCTTCTCTCGTCCTTTATTGAGCTCTACATTAGAGAAGTATTCATTTGGTGACATAAAGCCTCAATTACCATGCTACATGTATATGCACATACGTCCACATCAACTTGAGTGATTGAATGCTCTAATGTCCCCTATATGAAATGTGCATCTTCCTATTCATGAATTTCTTTACATTGTAGTTTGAAAATTGAACTGGACATCACACTCTCATGTCTACTCATCTCAATCTGTGTTATACGTCTTCGGTTTTAGCTCTCAGTGATGTTTCGGCATGCGCTTCAGTGTTCAGCGCATATGGGATTTACAGTGCATCGCGCTTTGTAGCGCATCAGGGTGGAATTCCTTCATGGTTGGGTTTGCTTAACAATGAAGCAATGCTTTTCTCGTAATTAAAGCGCGCCGCTCGAGTGATGTAACGGCTATATTTGCAGTGCAACGGTCTGATTTCTAGCCGTTGGGGCTCTGCGCAGGCCTAGCGGGATTCTGACGAGATTGTCATTGGACCGTTGGATGGGCAACGGCTCTATTTTGTGATTGGTCTGTTGAAGCGGCTCCAGAGTTGTTGTAAGGGCTTTATATATGAGGTATTTGTCTTCCACTTCTACCTTACCCTCTTTTAATCCTCTACCTATACTCTCGTCTTCTACTCTCCTTTCTCACATTCATCACCATGGACAAAGTGTTGAGCGCCCTCTCGGAACTTGACCCCGAAACCCGTGCCAAATTTCAGTCCATCGTCCAAGCCTCATCCTCCACACAGCCTGCATCCCATCATACTCCGGTCTCTCATGAGGTAACATCTCCTCCGACTAAAGCAGCCTCACCACCACCACCACCACCTATCACCACCCCTGCTCATGAATCACCATCTCCTCCCATTGATCTTACCGGTAACGACGATCCATCTCCTCCCTCAAAAAGCCCCTCAAAACCTAAATTCTCCCATGATCCTCCCGTTGATTTGGACTTACTTGCCCAAGATCTAGAGCTCGCTGGATACGATCCAGTTCAAGAGCTTGGAAGAATTCAGGCTGAGACGTCTCATACAACGCCAACAAAGGGTAAAGGTATATTACGTTTTGATACTCCTTCTCGCCCTGCTTCTCAAATCAGGCCTCCAGCGCATTCTTATCCATCTCCCAAGGAGTTATTGGCCGCCATTCCCTCTGACTCTAACGCTGACGAAGAATTCCAGCTTCTGCCCAGATCAAGCGCTCAATCTCCTCTGCCGTTTCAATCTCAGAAGCCAGACAGGCAGAGTGATGCGCTTCGCAGGAAAGGTAAAAAGCGCAAAGCTGTTGCTCCTCCTCCTCCCGTTTCTGAGCACGAGTCTTCAGATGGCTCGGAACATGAGTCTCCTCCACCTGCACCGAAACCAGTTGGAGCTTCTACACGTTCCAAGCGCACAAAGGTAACAAGCTTATCTGACTTTCCTTCCGTTCCTCAAGGTGTGCAGAAGCGCTCCTTTCTGTTTCCAGAAATTGTGACACCAGATCTCCTCACCGGCCTCCAAGATTCGTCTCATGTTGCCCGCTTCGCTACGTGGCTTAGCTTTCAGGGGTGGGATACGCTGGAAATGGAGCCAGCGCGCTGTAACAATGCTATGGTTTACCAGTTTTATGCTGCTTTGGAGTATCCACCACCCAACCCGGAGTACAGCTCGGTGACCTTCACCTGGAAAGGAAATGCGAAGGAATGTTTCCGAGTCAAGGATCTGGCCAAGGCAATAGGACTATCGGAGCAATCAAGCGGTTTTGGTAGGTTGTACAAGAAGAATTGGCCAGCTGGAGCGACGGCGCTTAAGAAGACAGTATTTGGCCCCAATGTGCCCAAAGGTGCGCTCACAGTTGATCTTCTCCGTCCCTCCAAGCGCCTCCTTCACCACTTCATCATCACCAACATCACGCCCCGCGACTATGACCGTGATAAGGTGACAATTGCTGACTGTTGCATCATGGCTGCCGTAATCACGAACCAGGTAGTCAACACAGCTCAGCTCATGATGAGCCATTTAGTGTTATGTCGCGCTGCAACCTCTGGACCTCTGCCTTTTCCTCACTTGATCTGCAAAATGCTTCGAGCGGATGGCTTGTATGATTCTTCTCTCCCAGACTATGCTTGTTCTACTTTTCTCACCACCGACGCTATAGTTGCTATATTATTGCCCAAGAATGAGGAGAAACCCCACTCTAGCTCGCGCTCCGAGTTGAGCCCTCGCGCTCGGGTCTCCTCCTGCTCCGCCGACTTATCTGTTGTAGTCGCTTCCATGGAAGCGCATCAGGAGAGGGTTGAAAAACGTCTTGGCGAAATGGTGTAAATTATGTCTTCAATGTTAAAGCTAGTCCAGGAGAGGTTTAACAAAGAACGGGGTGGTAGCCCATGAGTTGTTGTGATGGTTGCGCTTTTAAGCGCTTTTGCTGTCTCTTTTTTTCTCTCTGCTCTGTTTATGTGATTTGTGAATTAGCTCGTTAGGTTTCCAGCTCCTCTTGTGGCAGTTTGTACTCAAATGACAATTAAGTATGCTTTTGATTTTTATATCTCTGAGAGCCTTACTAACCTGACCTTTCCTTACTTGAGTTGCTCACTCTTCTCTCTTAAGTTTTGTTTGACGTCTTAGCTAGCAAGCACACTCTACTATCTTTCTTAATGTATGACTTTGCTTTGAATTTTTCGATGATGTCAAAAGGGGGAAAAAACAGGTAAATTCCTCTTTGATTAAGGGGGAAGTATGAGATCGTGCTTGAATTCAGGGGGAATTGAAAACTGGTATGGTTAAGTACCTTGATAAGTTACTTTGATCCAATTCCGAATCTGAATACTTGATTAAATTGATATTATTGCCTTCATTTTGGTCACTTAAGAAAGTATTCATGAGCTTACCTGTTTACAGTTTGTCATCATCAAAAAGGGGGAAATTGTTAGTTGAGCTTTAATCATCTTGTTAAAGCTTAATCTATTTCTCTTTGTTTTGATGATAACAAACTAATATGTTTAATCTCTTAGTGTTTTTAAGCCTTCCAGGTCATTGCCATATTTTTAAGGATGTGCTTAAATCACTTAGAGATGCGCTTGACTGGTCACGGTCGCGCTTAACACCAAGCGGAGAAAGTAAGTTTCACAAACGGTGTTTAATAAATCCATTCAAGACCAAGAAGTAAGAGTGATCGAGCTTCGAGGGCGTAGGGACGCGCTTGAATGAAGTTGAAGAAAGTTGATCACGAGGTTCCACTGAAGCTTAGGGTGCGCCAGAGCGTAGGAGAACAAACCTACATGCTACGAAGGTTGGTAAAGCGGGAGAGTGCAAGTTGCGTGCACAGGAAGGTGCGAGAAGAACTTCACACTCTTTGGGACGCTACTCTAGGGATCGCCAGCGTGGCAAGAGTTTGTTAGAGCTTGAAGCACACGGATTGCTTATGTGGCGTGGATCAACACATGGAGAACAAAACCAAATCACTCCAAGCCGTTGATTAATTCTGGTGAAGTGATCAAGGCACACGGATTGATGAGGTGGCATTGTGCTTAGTCTTTGTTTGTTACACAGTTGAGTTATAGGTTTAGCTTAAGACTTGTGTATAAATAGAGTACTATTTCATTCACTTTAAGTGTTGCAAACGTAGAGAATATAGGAAGCTAGAGAGAGCTTAAGAGATATTTCGTTTGTAATCAGAGAGTGTTGATAGTGTCTTTGTTCTTCAGAGCTGAACTGAGAGTATTGTAGAGAGAGTGCTTACGAGTGAGCTTCTTGTGTTGAAGCGAGAGATTGTAATCACTTCTTAATCAATACAAGTGTAGTGGTGAGTTTTATCCCGAGTCAGCTAGTGACTTAGGGTTCTCACCATTTGGAAATTCTTGTGTGTGCAAATATAGGTGCGCTTTAACAACTTAAAGCGCGCTTTATTGTCTGTCTAACCTTTTCCGCACTTAAGGATTTTAGTAAATTCATTACTAATAGTTCATCATAGGTTAAGCGCAAGCCAAGCATTCAAAGCGCAATTGAATCCTTGTTAAGCGCAACTAAGGCTTAATGAACCTTAGTGACAGAGAACAATAGCTGATCAAAACACGTGTTTTCTACTTTGGTAACGTGTTATTTCCTACAACTCCGTCAAGGTAACCGAGGACCAAGATAAGTTAAACTTAGCCTCTATGTACTTAACAGATATGGCAATGCTTTGGTGGAGACGAACCCATGCCGAAATGGCAAGAGGCGAGACCACGGTGGACACTTGGGACAAGTTCAAGAAGGAGTTGAAGGATCAATTCTATCCCGAGAACGTGGTGTACAAAGCTCGCAAGAGGCTGCGTGAGCTTAAGCAAACGGGGTCCATAAGGGATTACTTGAGGGAGTTGACAAACCTTGAGTTACAATTACCTACCATGGAGGAAGATGAGTTGTTGTTCTTCTTCCTTGATGGCCTACAGAATTGGGCGAGGCTAGAGCTTCGGCGTGCCAAGGTGACGACGCTGAAGGAGGCTATTGCTAGTGCCGAAGCCCTCACCGACTTCTATAGAGGCGACACAACAAAGAAGGCCGCGCCTTATAACAGAGGAGGTGACCAAAGGATGAAGGTGTTCAACAACAAGGCTGCGGGCAAGAGGCCTATGGGCTAACGTGTGGAGCGACCTCAGTATGATGACAAGAGAAAGCCAACTGCACCTAAGTCCGGATGTTTCATATGCAAGGGACCTCACCGCATGAAGTATTGTCCGAGGTACGGGAAACTCACGGCGATGCATGAAGAGCCCGAGGCATCATCTGGAGGAGAGGACGGGCAACATGTTGGTTCGCTCCAGCTCCTTGGGGCCGTGCAGAAAGAGGTAGTGAAGCCGAGCCCAAGTAAGTCTAAATTGATGTTTGTCGAGGTCCGTATCAATGGGTGGACAGTTGAGGCCCTCGTTGACACGGGCACCACTCATAATTTCTTGCGCCCGGACATGGCTCAAAAGCTAAAGCTTACCCTAGCAAAGGGGGTGGGCTCTATCAAGACCGTGAATTCCAAGGCTTAGCCGGTGGTTCAATTGGCAAGAAATTTGCCAATCCGGCTCGGCGCTTGGTCCGGTAAGCTTGATTTCTCAGTTGCACCTATGGATGATTTTGGCATTGTCTTGGGTTTGGATGGGATGAGGCATTTCAACCTTGTGCCCATGCCATACCTTGACTCGGTGGTGGTCATGGAGAAGGGGGCACCATGCATGGTGCCAGCCACGATGAAGGCTACCAAGGAGGCCATGATTTCAGCCATGCAACTAGTAAATGGGTTCAAGAAAGGCGAGCCCACATTCCTGGTCACATTGAGTTCGAGTGAAGTTGGTGACCAGGAAGACATTCCCTCAGAGATAGAGGCTGTCCTCAAGGAGAATGAGGACATGATGCCCCAGAAGATGCCTTCGACTCTACCACCTAAGGGAGAGGTGGATCATCAGATTGAGTTAGAGCCCGGGGCAGTACCACCAGCCAAGGCGCCCTACAGAATGGCGCCACCCGAGCTTGAAGAGCTTCGGAAGCAACTTGACGAGTTGTTGCAAGCAGGCTTTATACGACCATCAAAAGCGCCCTATGGCGTACCCGTGTTGTTCCAGAGGAAGTTTGACGGGAGCCTGAGGCTTTGCATCGACTATAGAGCCCTCAATAAGGTAACGGTCAAAAACAAGTATCCTATTCCTTTGATAGAGGACTTGTTTGATAGATTGGGGCAAGCCAAATGGTTCACCAAGATGGACCTTCGGTCGGGCTATCACCAAGTCAGAATTGCGGAGGGTGATGAGCCGAAGACAACATGTGTCACTAGGTATGGGGCCTTTGAATGGTTTGTGATGCCCTTTGGCCTGACGAACGCACCAGCTACATTTTGCACCTTGATGAATCGGATCTTTCATCCGTACTTGGACAAGTTTGTGGTGGTGTATCTAGACGACATTGTTGTGTATAGCAACACATTGGAGGACCATGTGAGGCACTTGAAGCTGGCCTTTGATGTTCTGAGGGGCAGCCAGCTATATGTCAAGAAGGAGAAGTGCTCATTTTCCCAACAAGAG
This sequence comes from Phyllobates terribilis, assembly GCF_046119375.1. NCBI lineage: Eukaryota > Metazoa > Chordata > Amphibia > Anura > Dendrobatidae > Phyllobates > Phyllobates terribilis. The sequence goes on along the minus strand of NW_027368022.1, from coordinate 18,961 downwards.
GTACACTTTCTAGGCCATATCATCGGCAACGGGGCCTTGCGAATGGATCCGGCCAAGATCCAAGCCATAGTGGAGTGGGAGCCACCAAAGAATGTGTCCGAGCTTAGATCCTTTCTAGGCTTGGTCAATTACTATAGAAGATTTATCAAGGGGTACTCAGCCAAGGCCGCGCCCTTGACCGACCTACTCAAGAAGGAGACCACTTGGGCTTGGAGTGACAAGGCGCGGGCAGCTTTCGAGGGTCTAAAACAAGCCATGATCGAGTAGCCAACATTGGTGTTGCCAGACTTCACCAAACCATTTGAGGTATATACTGATGCCTCTGACTTTGCCATAGGCGGTGCCCTAATGCAAGATAGGCACCCTATTACCTTTGAGAGCCGAAAGCTCAACGAGGCCGAGAGAAAGTACACGGTCCAAGAGAAGGAGATGACAGCGGTGGTCCATTGCCTTCGTACTTGGCATCACTACTTACTCGGCGCACACTTTACCATCTTCACTGACAACGTAGCAACCCGCTACTTTCAAACGCAAAAGAAGCTAAGCCCGAAGCAAGCTAGATGGCAAGATTTCTTAGCGGAGTTCGATTACGAGTTGGTGTACCAGGCAGGACGTTCAAATGTGGTGGCCGATGCATTGAGCCGGAGGGCAGACTTGGCGGCCATCACATCATCCCAAACCGACGTGCTAGATAGCATCCGAGAAGGCCTAGACGTTGATCCTGTGACGAGTAGTTTGAAGAAGCTCGTCGAGGAGGGCAAGACCAGGGAGTTCTGGTTGGAGGATGGATTACTTCTTGCTAAAGGTAAGCGCATCTTTGTGCCTAAATATAGTGGCATGCGTAGGGCCTTGATTAGGGAGTGCCATGATACTCTATGGGCGGGACATCCGGGGCAACGAAGGACTAGAGCCTTGGTGGAGGCTAAGTACTATTGGCCGAAGATGAAAGACGACATCGACCAATACGTGCTAACTTGTTTGGTGTGTCAACAAGACAAAGGCGAGCGCCGGTTGCCAGCCGGGCTGCTTGAACCGTTGCCCATACCGGAGAACCCAGAGCATATCAGTGGACTTCATCACGGGGCTTCCAAATTCTGAAGGCATGGGAGCCATTATGGTGGTCGTGGACCGATTGTCTAAATATGCAACATTCATCCCGACTCCATCCGAGTGCACCACATCGGAGGTGGCGCGCTTGTTCTTTAAGAACGTGGTTAAGTTGTGGGGGCTTCCTCGAGGTTTACCAGCAATTTGTGGACCGAGTTGTTCAAGCTTCTAGGGACAGATTTGCACTTCTCAACGGTCTTCCATCCTCAAACCGATGGGCAGACCGAGCGCATCAATGCTTTGTTGGAATGCTTTCTCCGACACTATGTGAGCGCAAATAACAAGGATTGGGCCAAGTTGATAGATGTGGCTCAATTCTCCTACAACCTACAACAATCTGAGGCAACGGGGAAGAGTCCCTTTGAGATTGCCACCGGGCGCCAACCGGTGACACCACATGCATTGCTTATGGGCTCGGACGTGCCAAGTCCAGCGGCAGGTGCCTTTGCGGAATCATGGAACAAGCAACTGGACCTTGCTCGCGCGCATCTTATGAAGGCGTAAAGGCGCATGAAGAAGTGGGCTAGCACGAGGAGCCGCCCATCTGAGTTTAGAGTTGGAGACTTAGCCATGATCAAACTTCTACCTCAGCAACTCAAGTCCCTGAGACAGGTGAGCAAGGGCTTTCCGAGGCGATATGAAGGGCCATTTGAGATCGTGGCTAAAGTAGGCAAGGTGTCCTACAAGCTTGCATTGCCCGCTAACATGAAGATTCATCCGGTGGTCCATGTAAGTATGCTTAAACCTTTCCATTCTGACCCTGAAGAGCCGAGTCGTGGGGAGTCTCAACGAGCTCCACCCTTGGTGTTCCATTCATATGATCGAGGCATCAAGGAGATCTTAGCGGACAGAGTGGTCAAGAAGAAAGGTGTCCCACGCACAACCGAGTTCCTAGTTCATTGGTCTGACCAACCAGTGGAAGAGGCAACATGGGAAAAGGAGAAAGACTTATGGCAATTTCGCCCCGAGATTGCCAAGTATTTAGAAGACAAGGCGGCCAGAGGGTCGCCGAGCTAGACGGACAAGGCGACGAGGGCGTCGCCAGATTTGGTGGGGGAGCATGTTACGCCTCATCAACTCACACATCAAGTTTTCAACACTTAGCCAAATTTTGGGAACTTTAGCCCAAGTAGAAGGCATGAAGCCCAATCGCAGCTCATGAAGGCCTGGGCCACAGAGGCATATATGGGCTCAGGAGCAGGCAGCAGCCTTAAGCAGCAGGGGCATGGGCCTGGGCCGTGGCCCGGGCCTGGAGTCAGCCAAGAAGGTGATGCACGCAGGTGATGCAGCTAGGTGAGGCAGGCAGGACCGTGCATCAGCCATGACATCAGGGCGACTAGGTGAGGCAGGCACGAGGCTTACCTCATGCATGAGCTAAGGCAGGGCAACAAGGCAGTTGTGTGGCAAGCCATGGGCGACAAGGGCATGCAGACTTGGGCGTCCATGTGTCATACCCGGGTAGAATGCTTAGCATGCTAGGTAACTTAGCTTGGAAGTACTCTTAGCATAGAAGTAACTTAGCTAGTAGGGGATCCTTGTGTAGAAATAGGGGCTAGCTCAGCTCATTTGTTTTTCATTCCATCTCAGATTTTATAAACACTCTCAAGCAAGAGTTTGCACAAACACCTCCCTCCCAAGAACACTTGAATAAGCTCCTCTTTCTCTTCTATCCGTTTCCCTTGTCCAAAGAAGGCTGACTTAGAGCTTTTAGCTTGTTTAAAAGGCATCGTTCTAAGGCCGACGAATCTTGTTCGAGTTCAAGATCGTTACACTCAGTTCCTCAAAGATGAAACCAGAGTAATAAGTAATTGAAACAAACTTCTCAAACCGTGAGAACCTTTGATCTTTTGATCTACAATAAAACTCACATTTTATCTCTTACACTGCATTATGCAATTTACAATGAGACTTGAACAACACTCTTTCACTCTAGTGTTTTCCTCTGTCTTTTACTCAAGAAAGCTCTCACTAAACTCTTATGAACAATACACTCATATCACACACACTAAACACTTTGTTTTCAGCTAGAAAGAGAATGAGAGAAAGATGTTATTTTCTTTCCTAGTTCTCCTCTCTATTTATAGTCGAGGTATCGATTAGTTTCTAACATATGAGTTGGTCTAGATAAATCAGCGAGACATCTTCATTGTGATTGGTCCGCAAGAATCCCTTTCTTGATGTTGCAACGACTACATAATTTTTTTTATCATGCTTCCTAGAAGCTACAAGTGTAGGGTAGTTAATATTCTTGAAGTCCAACTTGCATCCTCTATGTTAACACGTGCTTTTAACTGGAGCAAGTGACTTCTTGAACTAAGTCACACTTCTCTCTTCTTCCTTCAAGTAATTACCACACACTTCACTTTTTTCTTTAATCTACTATTCTTTCAGTGAGACCTTCAACGACTCTCTTGTGTTGCTCCAATGTTTTAAGTGACTCTCTTACCCTTGAAGTTGGATCACCATCTTTGTTTGTATGAGTCTATAACACTTGAAACTCAATAAGATATTTAAATAGCTAGTCCGGCTTCATCAAAACTAGAGAAAAGTATTTGTAGGACCGGATGTGTTTAAGTAAATCTAAGAAACAAAGCGTTGTTCCTTATATGCGGAAATAACTCTCACACTCACAAGGAAATACTGTTCTTTACAGTGGGAACCTTTGATAACTAATAAGTTATCTAGGATAAAATCGACTACCTTTCTCTCAAAAAGATTTGAAACCCTAATTATATTGATAGATATGTTATAAAATTTAGGAGATCACACAACTTATGTCTAGACACACTAGACTTCCTAATCTCTAACAAAATATGCCACATTTAAATTACCTTTTAGCAACAAAATAGAATAGGTGTTTCACTATTCTCTATACAAGAACACTCGATTGACCTTTAGTTTATCTTCCTTTTCGTTTTGGAAATCGATAAATAGAGTGAAGGATAATGAGCCCTATTTTATATGTTCCAAGAATTGAGTCTAGCATACATCCAAATCGGACTCCATGATTTACGCCTTTCATTTGATTAGTTTCCTTATACGGCTCAAAGTCAAAGATGCAAAATCATCTTACATGGAAACTCTAGGAATTAAAAGAATCAAATTCTTAATACCAATCCTAAGACTATCCATAAACAAATCACAAGAATATACTTCAAAATGCAATTGCTCAAATCAACCAGCAACTTGAAATCCAATGTTTTCTTGCGTTGGGGTTCTTGTCTTCTGTTCTTGATGGAAGACGTTCTTTAGAAAAAAATCCTCTTGATCTTGATATGTGAATTGGAGTTAGTTTCGAAGAACATATTCACCTCGTTCAATGTTTCAAGGCGTTGTTATGTTTATCTTTGTTTAACATAATGGTGTTCTCTAGTTCTTGACTCAAGGCATTCTATCTTGTTCTCTTGATCTCAGACTTGGACTTTTGGTGAGGCTTTTTTGTATGTTCTTTATGCCCTCACAATGTACTTTATATAGCATGAGATAACAAGTAGTTTGTTATAATCAAAACTAAAGAAAAGAGTATTGCTCACAAAGAGAACGATGTTCTCTGGATTAACAATTCTAACAATTATTCCTTTTGATGATGACAAACATAAGAACCTGTAATATAGAAACTAGAGAATACATGAGAAGGTAATGTGAAAGAGAATGTAGAATAATCATTAGTGAATTGCATATTCCCTCTCACCACAAGCATAATTTCTTTCAGAGTTAAATTCTTAAAGCTCAAGAAACTTCCCCATAAATAGAACTATGTTGTTACCTTAATCTGTTCAAATATCCAGAGTTCACTTCCCTCTTTTGACATCACTGAAAGCCCCTAGAGGAATGTATCACAATACAAGTAGCTAGAGAATAATGATTAATCAAAACTCTAGATAAATTGCAGGTAATAAGAATCGAATGCGTAGAACAAGTCAATTGTAGTAAAGGTTTATATATTAAGTAGTGAAAATCATGGGGTATAGCCAAAAAAACAAAAGAATATTCTGTAGCAAGGAGATAATTATGGGAAAGCCTAGGAAATTCTAGTTTAGTAGGTTCAATGGAACAGGATTTTGACGCGCTTTGACGTTTTTCTCCAAAAGAGTGTACTCCTGGACAGCCAAAGTCATGGTAGTTGTTTCTTCAGTGAATGTTTCATCTCCCTTCTCAATGATTCTCCAGCATTGATACTCCGCTTGCTAGATATAGTTTCTCTACATTGAGATCCACCAATCCAGTTCCCCTGGAATGATAACATGCGGATTGTTGAGAGAAATGCACAAGGTGAAGTTGTTTGGTGTATGTCATTCACCATTGATGCAAAGCTGGTTGGAAGTTGATTCTTGGTCAATGTATAGTTCTGATACAAATTGTTGGATCGAATTCTTGAGGGGCTTAGTTTTTCAGCACGACTAGCTCCTTGAAAGTGGGACCAAGAGTTGAATCACAAGTTGAACAAGGTTTTTCCAGCTGTGAGAACCTTCGACCATCTTGATCAAGGGTAAAACTCACACTAATCCTTTATTGCTTTTGAGTCATTAAAATCCTAAAACCTATAATAAGACACTCTTGATTAGCTGTGTTTTCTCTCTTTCTCTCAGAAAGTGTTTTAGACCTTAACTCTCAAACAACAACAAAGAACACTCTCTATAACTCGGTACAAACATATATATTAGGAATATGAAGTAACGTCAACAATTCCTAAGTCTAATATCTATTTATAGACAATCTATAGTCACGCTTTGTCTAAGTGTGTCGGCCTTGATAAGTAAGCGAGACTTGTTCACTTTTGGCGGTTCTTAAGATCTTGCTTCTTGAATTTTAATTGCTCATTGCAAGAAGACGATCATGCAACCTCTATGCCACATGCGTATGCTTCAGATCATGCTTTCTCTTGCAACTTGGTCTTCCCTCAACAACCTTATTTAACACGTGCTTATTTGATTGCAACTCACGGTTTCCTCCAGAGGGATGCGTTACCACGTGTACGGTTGACGTTGCTATGGCTGCAACATGCTTCTTGGAATCATATGTGGTTCACGCTCTATTCTTTAAGTAAGCTCCACGCACAAGCCCATCGCCTTTCTGTTGCGCTTAAAAAATCTCTCTTCACATCTATACTCTCTGTGAGCTTATCGCGTTGCTCAGCAATACATTGTCTTCTCTTTAATGCTTGAAATGACACCTTTAAGCTCAACATTACTAGGACTGTTCAAAGTATAGTACATTACTTCAAAGCGAACCTCCGACTCTTTATACTAATCCATAATTTTCATGAATATAAATATACAATACTAAATACTCATATAAATTATTAGATACTAAATTAGTTCTCATCAAAATTTTAAAAACTGGTCAAACTTATTCATTCTTAACTAACCTAACATACCCCAATCATCTATCGTTAGATGCGTAATTAATAAAGTTGTTTTTGGCATCGTCTACTTACCGTCTAGATAGTCGAGTTTGCATTATGCACATAGAGAGTTGTGAATTGTAGTGACCATTCATTGTAGTCACCTTTACGGATTACGAGGCAAATTGAATGTCTGGGACGATCCAATAAATTAAGGTAATAGGACGGAGAGAAACTAATTGGTGTCTTTGTCACCCATGGCAATGGGTAGAATCTATAGGGGAAAGGCACAACCAGAGGTAAACAAAGGAGGGGGTTTGGCGGCAAAATTAGGATTAAAGATCGTAGTTAGATTGATATCATGATAATTAGGAAATATATTTTTCTACATGTATGCTTTCTAGAATTCTCATTGAATTTACAAGAATATATATAAGATAGAAGATCTCCAAATTAGATAACAGAAAAGAATATATCTTTTTACTCTTTCCGTATCATATTATTTGTCGTGTTTTGACTTTTCATATTTATTGATGTACATTTTCAATCGCCTATATCTCTAATTATATGTTAGTAAAAAATATAATATTGTGATATTGCTAAAATATTTATTGAGATGAATCAAACAAGATTCCACATGACAATATTATCTCTTATATATTGAGAGAAATCGACAAGATTCTTTTCGATTGTGAATAGTATCAAAAAGTCAAACACGATAAACATTAGGGCAAAGAAGGTCTCTAATCGACAACAAAAAGATATGCCAATTTGCGGCGGGTCGACCTTTGAGAACACTTTCTCAATTAAGAACTGGAAAGTCCCCTTTCCCCTCGGTCCACAGGGACAACTACATGGAAGGAGTAGAAGATATGCGAGAAATATCGCAATAGAGGCCATCAAAGGACGTCGTGAGGAATTCCTGGGTCCGTGACCGAGTTCTATCACATCAAACCAATGAAAATTGGATTAGGTCAGGCTTTTGGGACAAAATATTTTAATTGTTATATCAACTAGCATTAGCTTAACCAGTTTTTTATGTATTGATGATTGGAAACTTAGTATCTATCTGGTTTCATGATTTTAAGTGTTACCTTATAAGTTTTAAGGTCAAGATTATACTTAGCAAGTCTCGCTTATAATAAAATAATAAGCGTAGTGGTCGTGCTTAAGAGTTTATAAGGTTGCTTATAAGCAAGATGGTTGCACTGAGAATTCAGAGAGTGACTAAGAATGCCAGAGAGCTTAAAAGTGGAGAAGTGCGTGCTAGAAAGGGAAAACAAGTAGAAATGCATTTTTCTTATATACATCACGTGTTAAATATGAAGCTCAACTGATTGCAAGTTGTGAAAATTGCATTTGATCTAGCGCTTATAGCCATACACGTTTTAGATTTTTGTGCAACTAGTGAGCGCGTCTGTGACGAGTGAAGAGCAAGCTTTACCATGTGACACAATCATAAGCGTTCTCCAAAGTGGTTCAACTAAATCAAGAAAGGTTTTCTTGAGCGCAAATAGAATTTTGACACGTTTAGAAGGTGTGCTTAAATCAGTTGTATAGAAAACTAGAGTGTTAGCTTCTCTATAAATAGGTGAAACTAGTATTTAGTAAGGGTGACGGGTTTTCCTTTTGTGAGAGTTATTCTTTTGTAAGGGAGATTAGAGTATTTTAGTTCATATTCGAGGAAGTGAGCATTCAATCACTAGAGAGAGAGTGAGTTGTATGCAAGAAACACTTCTAATTGAGCTTCAAAAGTAATAATGTGTAGTGATGAGTTTTATCCTAGATCAATAGGATCTAAGATTCTCATATTTTGTTTGAAATTCATCTTCAAATCTCTTTGCTTCTTTCTTCCGCTTTATAATTGAACTCTAAGTCGCCTCGAGAGTTTTTTTCGTGAAGAAGCTCCCTCTCCCCGGTCTAACAATTGGTATCAGAACCTGACTATGACTAAGAAACCTTCACTCAATCCAGAAGTTTCAACAATGTTGCAAGACAAAGCCATCAGCACACCCACAACCTCGGGATCCCTCTAAACAAGCCTCATCTCTTGATCGAAGGCAAGCTTGACTGCTCGATAGTCATGACTCACAACTACATCCAACAAACTTATTATCAATGTTGGATGGTCATAGAGAATGGAGACGAGAAGGTAGCAACGACAACCAAGGAACACCCGTTGTGTCTCGCTAAATACTCCCAGATGGAGAAAAATGCTAAAGCAAGGCAGATGATCTTGAATGCCCTCCAATTTAAGTACATGCACAAGATTATTAGCATATCTACCGCTTAAGACAGTTGGAAATCTATAATCTTCATGCATCCTGGAAGAGACGACATGAAGAACAATAAAAAGTTCAAGCTGCAACGTGAGTTTCACTCATCTAGAATGAGTGAGATTGAATCCATCTCCGACTACCATACTCTCTTCCAAGTCCTTACCAACAAGATGGCTTCCGCGGGTGTCGCTTTTGAAGCTTGGGAGCTATCCTTGGTGTTCATACACGGTGTTAATCAAAAGTTTAACACGACAAAGAGAATCATGTTCATGACTAAAGAGATAAAAGAGTTATCAGTGGCTATGCTCGCTGGTAAATTCTACATCTAGGAGATACAAGATCAAGAGAAGATTCAAACTTCCAAGGAAGCCAAAGGTACAACCCTCAAGATACTAGAGTTCTTTAACAACTTGACAGCGAGATCGGCATTGAAGACGATGAAGATGCTGAGGTCTCCATGATAAACAAAATGGTCAAGAAGTTCATCACGAACAAAGGCAACTTCGAAAAGGAAAAACTTCCTAAGAGGGACCTCACCAACTTCGTGTGCTACAATTTCCAACAAAAGGGGAATCTTGCAAAGACATGCACCAATCCTAAGGTAGTTTTGAGCTCGAGTACAACTGAGCCCAAAAAGGCATTCTTCACACCCTGGGGTGACTCAGATGACGAGCTCGACGTGGGAGAAGAAACTCAAGATAAGTGTCTAATCATGATGGAAGACTCGGATAATGAAGAACCAATAAAGGTATCTTTTTTAAAGCTTAACATTCTACCTTATGAGGACTTAGTTACTATGATAGAAGGGTTAATAGAAGATAATGACACCCTTCTTGCTCAAGATAACAAATACACTAAGGAAATCAGTAAACTTCATGCTGAAACATTTGAATTATCTAAGAAATTACATGCTGAGACTGTTGTCCTTACAATGTTATGTGAACAATGTAAAGACAAGGGTCTCAAGCAAGCTTGTAACTCAACTGTGTCAAGAAAGCTTGATGCTCTAAATAATAAGCTTGACTCTCTAACTCAATATATTGAAGCAAAGGTTGTTAATCAGATGGTCTTTTTGAGAGATAGACCCATGATAGGCTATTCCTCTCAAGAAGCTCCATTATGCTTTACAGATATTCCCCTTACAGTTGAATTGACGAAAAGCTCAATTCACTAAGCAAAGAACTTCATTCTTGCAAATGTAGGAATTAATATCTTCAGGGCAGGATGAAGGTTCTTGAAGAGGAACACAAAGAAACCAACAGATGGTTTCATGGGGAAGAAGCCCCCAAGTTATATCTTACGCAAGCTAAGAATCCTCAACATCTGTATGTTAAGCTTGATAAGAAAGCTCCATTTTTCCTAGGAAAGGGAAAGTATGGATATGCGAGGTATAATTTTTATTGTACTCATTGTGGAAAAAATGGGCATAGGGTGCAAGAGTGTGAAAGTAGGAGGGCATTTAAAAAGCAGACCTTACAAATCTAAGCCTAATCAAGTGTTAGATTTGAATGATCCCGCTTACTATAAACCTCTTGCACACTTCCTAAAGCAAGACCTAGAAATACTATATTAGGAGGTGCTTCCACTAATCCTCCCATGAAGCCTAAGCTTAGATGGGTTTACTAAAAACTAATTCTTCTTAAATGCAGATTAAAACAAAGAGAAAATGGTATATTGACAGTGGTTACTCATGTAATATGATGGGCGACACACAATTCTTGCTCTCATTTCAAGATAGTAAAGGAGGCAACATTTCCTTCGGAGATAAAAAGAAAGGAAGAATCAAGTGAACGTGAAGTGTGCAGCTAATTCCAGATATTGAGATAATGAATGTAAGCTTGGTAGAAAGCTTGAAATTCAACCTTCTCAGTGTCGCTCAAATCTGTGACCAAGGCAAGAACGAAGTCACCTTCACAACCACTGAGTGCATGGTCAAAGATCCATCTAAATAGGTAATACTGAAGGGTGTAAGGGTGAGAACACCTATCTGTTCGACCACTCCTTCATGCCCGCACAACAACTCTGCCTAGACACTATTTAGGAGAAATCAAATTTTTGGCATCAACGCCTCAGACATGGGAGTCTTCATCTCCTCAACAACTCCGGTCAAGGGGCCTTCTAGAAATCAACTCAAACTCCATGAAGCATTGCTCAGAGTATTCTCGATCAAAGATCACACATCAGTCCTTAGCTCCACTCAAGAGTCAAGAAGGTTGTTTCGACCAAGCGCCCCCCTTGAGCTCATACATATGTATCTATGTGGCCACATCCAGTCCAAAGCACAAGAGGTAACCGTTATATCTTTGTGTTGGCTGATGATTTTTCCCGCTTTTACTTGGATTCTTTCCTTATAACTAAGGATGAGGCCTTTGATGAGTTCCCGTCCTTAGTACTTCTATTGGAAAAGACTTTAGATCTCCCTCTCCGTTCCATTTGCTCAGATCATGGATTGGTATTTGAGAATGAGCAATTTCTAACTTTTTGCAAGGAGAGAGGATCAACCACAACTTTTCAGCTCCAAGAACGCCTCAAAAAAATGGAGTAACGGAAAGGAACAGTAGGACACTCGAAGAAATGGCAAGAACCATGCTTATAAAAAGTGGGATTCCTCAACATTACTGGGCTCAAGGTGTGAGCACAACCTGCTACATCATCAATCGTTCCATGCTTATGAAAATTCTGGAGAAGACCCCACATGAGTATTCGGGTGCAAATATTATGTCCTCAACAATGGTAAGGCCAATTTAGGTAAGTTTGATGCACGTAATGATGAAGATGAGTTTTTCGGTTACGCTCTTTCAAGCAAGGCATTAGGGTTCTCAATAGAATGACCAAGAGAATCGAAGAAAGCATCTATGTGACCTTTTATGAGCGATCTATCCCTTCTGAAGATGGTGAGTCTGAAGATGATGAAGGTGAAGGTGCTCAAGAAGACACACAAGAAGCTCATCACACTTCTTCAGCTACCTCATCAGAAGTTGGAATTGATGATGACGAGGACACACAAGGAGCTCCTTCTTCTCAGAATATGGGTGCTCAAGAAGACATCTCCACCGCAGAATAAGCTCAAGATGTCGTTCATCAAGAACAAGAGAAAGAGACTCCAGAAGAAGATTTGCCTGGCGTAGAGGACACAACGCTTGCTAAGAATGAAACGGGACCCTCTATCACTAAAGAGGGACTCCCTACCGCTGGAGCACTCCCCGATCATCTTCAGCAAGACCCCCACAAGTCTCAGCAAGATCTCCAAAGGCTTCAGCGCGAGCCCCCAAGGATCCAGCGAGATTTCTCGGAAGCAACCACTATGGTTACGAGGAATTATCAACAAAAGAAGACTCATCCACCAGATCAAATTTTGACTCCCTTCAGATATTGAGTTCATAGTCGCTCCTCTCTTAACAATCTTGTGTCTTTTCACGCCTTTGTGTCCTTAGTGGAGCCGAAGAACATCCAACAAGCTCTTTTGCATCCTGACTAGATAGTTGTCATGCCAGAGGAGCTCATGGAGTTTGAGCGCAATAAGGTTTTGAAACTCGTCCCTAGATCACTCAACAAGACCATTGTTGGTACTAGTTGGGTCTTCAAAAACATGCTCAATGACACAACGAACGTGATTAGAAACAAAGTGAGACTTGTAGCTCAGGGCCATAATTATCAAGAGGGCATTCACTATGATGAGACTTATGCACCAATATCTCGCTTGGAGAAATACATCTCTTAATTGCTTTAGCAACCCTCAAAGGCTTCAAGCTCTACCAAATGCAAGTCAAGACAACTTTTCTGGCACTTTGAATGAGGAGGTGTTTGTTAAGCAGCCTCCAGGGTTTGAAGGCAAGGATCATCCAGACCATGTGTACTTCCTTGATAAATCTCTTTATGGACTCAAGCAAGCTCCCAGAGATTGGTATGATTGTCTCTTTAATTTTCTCACTAGCAACAACTACAAGAGAGGGACAACCGATAAGACTCTATTCATTAAAGTGTCCAAGGGTGATATTCTCATCGTACAAGTGTAAATTGATGATATTATCTTTGGCTCTACCAATGAGTCTTTGGTCAGCGACTTCAATGAAACTGTGAGATCTCGGTTCAACATGAGTCTCATAGGCGAGCTTACATTCTTTCTTGGTTTACAAATTGTTCAGAAGAAAGAAGGGACACAAATCCACCAACAGAAATACTTAAGGGAGATTATTAAGAAGTTCTCCATGGACACAACTAAGTCGTTCCCTACTCCCATCTCAACCACCACTAACTTTGATCTTGACTTAACTCGGGAAAAGGTGTATGAGACGAGCTACAGAGGAATGGTGTGTTAGCTTATGTATCTTACCGCATCTCGCCCTGACATAGTATTTGCAGTGAGATTGTGTGCCAGATCTTAATGCGACCCTCGTGCTAGTCACGTCACCAACATCAAGAGGATTATACGCTACCTTAAGGGCACATATAACCTTTATTTCTGGCACCCTAAAGGTGGTGACATCTCCCTTTTTGGATAGACACATGCGGACTAGGTAGGGTACTTGGTGGATAGGAAGAGCACATCTGGTATGGACCAATTCTTAGGCCCTTGCCTAGTATCATGGGGCTCAAGAAAGCAATACTCCACAACGTTATCAACCACAAATGCATAGTCCATTGCCGCAGCGGCCTGTGCATCACAAGTTCCTTGTCTAAAAAATCAACTAGTGGACTTCGGAGTCGAGTTTGGACCTATTGAGATGATGTGTGATAATACTAGTGCCATTAACGTGTCTAAAAATCTTGTTCATCATTCTAGGACCAAGCATATTGATGTGAGGCATCACTTTCTTAGAGATCATGTTGAAAGGAAGACTATCGAGTTCACACATTGTAGAACAAAAGATCAAGTAGTGGACATCTTCACCAAACCATTGAATAGGTTACCATTCCTACACCTGAGGTTGTTACTGGGAATGATCCCCCTTAAATGAGGTAACCCTTTCAATCATGGTAAGTCCCCTCATACTTTGACTAGATTATGCACAATTTTACACATTTGGGAACTTAGGAGTGAGGATGAGTCCTATCTCTCACGTAACTTGCACAATTATCTCTGAAAGGGTCAATACTAAGCATGATCATGTACATTACTCTCTACGTGATTATTTGATTATCCTCTATGCATGCTCATTCATTTGTAATTTCCATAGTAAGAACATGATAATCACTTCTGTACCTATATGTAAGCCTAACAAGAAATGATTCATGCTTACACTATCTACCCTTAAGCATGAATCCTATGTAAAGCTTCCTAGCCCCTATTAGTCACATATAGAAGTATTCATAAGCGAGTGTCCAAAAGCCTTCACTGTATACTATTTGTGTGCTTTTGTCCCTTGCGTGACATGTTGTAATTGACCTTATATGTTATTTGAATTATTTGGTCACACTTTCTTATTTCTTCATTGGCAAGATATCATGATGCTTAGTCATGATTGAATGTGTTAAGCAATGAAGCTAGCTTATACACATCATGTTTCAGTATACATGTGTCAGTTGTTTTGGAGAAACGCGTCATTTTCAACGAGACTCAGAGTAGTGCTTTACATTGGTTGATTTTGTAACCGTTGAAGCGATTGATAACTAGACGTTAGAGCATCTACGATAGAGAGGTTGTGATAGAGCCATTGGAAAGAGCCGTTTGAGAAAAAAACTAAGGTTCAGCGAGACCTATAAACTTGTAAGTCGCCCTTTTTAATCACTCTTACCTTATTTTCTATATCTCTCATCTTGTTGTCTTATTATATAATATTATAGACTCCTACTTACTCTTACACAATCTTAAGCTCCACAAATGGCCTCTTCAGACTCCAAGAAACCCACACTCGACCTTCCCGCCGATGAAATAGAGTTGTTTAGACAATTCCAATTTTACAAAGCCATTTTTAAAGCCTCCTCATCCCAAACACAACCAACACCTACTCCCTCACCCACTTCTCTACCAGTCACTGATACACCTCCCACCGCTCAACCTGAGCTCCCTCCCGAGAAGCTCTCTCAAGAGCTCTATGTGAACAAGGGTGAAGAGAAGACTGGACAAGTAGAGTCTTTAGAGAAGGCTCTCCCTTCATCATCACCAAAGAACACCTTGATTGTTGATGTTTCTAACGACTCTCCAGCTAAATGCAAGGGTGCTTAGCGCACCTGAATCTGACGAGTCTATCCCCACAAGAGATCGAAAGGCTATAGTTATTCACCATCCAGGGATTGAATAAGACTTTGATCCCCTTCAGCACGAGCATAGCCATTGTATCTCTACTCTTCCAATCCTTCAATCTGGTGGGTTTCAACCACCCTCAAAGCGCAAGCAAGAGGATGTTCCAGTTTCACTGCGAGTTCAGTCCCATATAGAGCAGGAGGAAGAAGAAGATGACCAGGGATAAGATGTTGAAGAAGAGGAAGAGGAAATGGCGCCTTTGAAGAAAAAGGATATTTTGGTAAAAGATAAAAAGCCTGCAAAGAATTATCCTAAACGGTAGAAAAACACTACCTTTACCTCAAGCTCATCTCACGTACCTGTCATCTTATCAGGTATAGCCAAGCGTGCACTCTTATATCCGGTCATAACAACGCCAGAAACTTGAAAACAACCCAAGAGAAAATTCAACCTCACGAAGGCCTTTGAAATGCTTAAACTTCAGGGATGGGACAAGCTCAAAATATCCCCCTCATAAGCAAGTCCAGAGATGTTTATGACATTCTAAAGCGATTTCAAGCCATCTAATCAAGTTGATCCAACAGTGCCATGTGATATGATCGTGCTTCAGTGGAACAAGTGTAACATCTACATCTTAGTCAGAGATTTTGCCAACGCCATAGGTATGGACACCGACCAAGGCGTCAACTTCGTGCCCAAGAAGAATTGACCGAGGGGATCTGGCTAGATGAAGTGAGATCTTTTTGGTGTGAACTGGAAAGAGAAAGAGATCAAGGTAGCTTTCCTGATCTTCCCTCTTTGAGTTGTTCATTACTTCATTGTTCGAAATATTATACCCATGAAGGAATGCAGAGACATAGTATCTATAGTTGACGGCGTACTTCTGCACAAGTGTATGGAGTCCGAGATCATTGACACACCTTAGATAATGTACACACTTATGTACACTTCCAAGGCCAATACCAAAATAGATCTACCCATCCCCCATATTGTCAAGAAGTTGATGATGATGTTTGGTGTTTATGTCGTTGAAAATGAATTTTTTTTATGAAGTCTTAACTTTAGTTGTTCTGCGAGACCTTGAAGAAGATGCAGTAGAGGAAGAAGAGGAGGAAGTTTAGGAGAATCCTAAGTTAAAGCTTAAAGGAATCTCAAGTTCAAGTGACAACTCCGGTGCAGTGACTCAAGCCTTAGGGACGCATCAAGCGAGAAGTTAAAGCAAGAGGCGAGCTAAATGCGTCCAGTCTTGACCTAGTAGTAGCCTAGTTAGCTCAGATGACTAAGATTGTAGCTAAAACATTAGAGGTTGAGCAAGCTTTCAACGGAATTCTCCTGAAAATGAATTCCTAATCTTTCCTTGTGATTATCTGTCTCTTTTTGCTTATCTTTGGTCTAAGCCAGCCTTTTGCCTATCTTTGTATGTAATCTGAAGTTCTGATAGTTCCCTTAATGTTGTATTATTATTGCCTTTTCCATGATGAAAAACAGGGGAATTTAGAAGTGGGAGTGTTGGCATGCTAACTCAATTGCCAAAGTTAAGGAATCAGACATGTCTTGGTCTAACGGGGGAGAAAGGTATACTTGTTTGTAGCGTAAGGTGAAATGGTAAGTGCGAGCTTAGCTTGGTCTATATCTTTTAAGCTTGATGTAATTTTGTTTTTATTTTGATTGATATGCATAGTTCTATAAGTTTGTCATCATAAAAAAGAGGGAAATTGTTAGTTCAACTAGCATTAGCTTAACTCAGTGAGGGGGGGCCTGGCGTCTAGGCGGGAGCCTAGACGTATAAATATTATAACACTTATTTTTATATTTTAATACATTTTCCTTATATGAAAAACTATATAAAAATATATTGATTCATAACTTTCATATTAATTCATAATTTAACTATATAATTTGCTACTTAATCATCCAAAATTCATAGGCTTTATAGCATTCTTCATAAATAAGATATAGAAGACCACAACAAGTAAAAATCCTAAAGTTTTCAACGCAGATTTTAATTAAATAAAATAGAAATATAATATAGTCCTCTATCTCTTCATTCTCATTATCCTTCTCAACTTGAACATTAACTTCTAGCTCCATGTCTAACTCATCAAGCTCAAACTTATCATTATCTTCATCTACACCATCCTCTATTCCATATAGTATTCTAAAAAACGTGCCTAGGCGCCACCCTAACAGTAGCGCCTAGACGCACCTAGCCTCCTATGCGGCCGCCTAGGTGGACGATTTTTTTCCTACCGCCTAGCTGAAAACTCCTAGCAAGTGATCGCAATGTTAGGGTGTCTAGGCGGGGCCTACTCACCACCTAGGTGCGTTTTTTAGAACACTGGTTGTAAGTGTTACAGTTCTTGCTTATAAGTTTTATGGTCAAGATTATACTTAGCAAGGCTTGCGTATAACAAATAATAAATGTAAGGGTCGCGCTTAAGAGCTTAGAAGGTCGCTTATCAGCGAGATGGTCGCGCCGAGAATCTAGAGAGAGACTAAGCGTGCCACAGAGGTAAGAAGTGGAGAAGCGCGTACCGGAAAGGGAAAACAAAGAGAAAACACGTTTTTTCTTATATACAACACGTGTTAAATATGCAGCTCAACTGATTGCAAATTGCATTTAATCCAGCGCTTACATCAGTACACATGTTTGCTTATTTGTGCAAGTGGTGAGCATGCCTCTGAAGAGTGAAGAGCAAGCTCTACCACGTGGCGCAAGCATAAGCGTTCTCAAAAGTGGTTCAACTGAATCAAGAAAGGTTTTATTGAGAGCCAATAGGATTTTAGCACATTTAGAGGTGTGCTTAATTAGTTGTATAGAAAGCTAGTGCGGTAGTTTCTCTATAAATAGGTGACACTCTACTTAGTAAGGGTTACAAGTTTAAATTTTCTGAGAGTTATTCTTTTGTAAGGGAGCTTAGAGTTTTTTAGTTCATTTTCGAGGAAGTGAGCATTCCATCACTAGAGAAAGAGTGAGTTGTAGGCAAGAAGCACTTGTAAGCTAGCTTGAAAAGTAATAAAGTGTGGTGATAAGTTTTATCCTGATCAATAGGATTTAATGTTCCCACTTTTTGGGTGAAATTCTTGTTCAAATCTCTTTGCTTCTTTTTTCCGCATTATAGTCGAACTCTAAGTCGCCTCGACTCTTTATTCCTTAAAAAGATCCCTCTTCCCGATCCAACATTAAGTAAAGTTTTAAAGTAAACCGATCCAACATTAAGTAAAATTATAAAGTAAAGAAGAAAGTTCTATACAAAAACAGCTTGAATAGATGCGAAAACTTCAGCTAGCAATGTTCAACTTTCTAATATGACTCAGTATACTCTTTCCACCAGAAAATGAATCAAGCCCTGGTGATGTTTCTGTTGCAGAATTTCATTTACCCGTCAACTAAGAATTTGGTTTATGCTTTTTCAGAGCCAAAAGGAGACATTTTCATAGCATAAAACTATACAACATATGCTCTTCATGATCACTTGTAAATGGTATATCTTTCTTATTTACAATAACATTATACAAAAAATAAACCAAACACTTCTTTCCCAACTGTGTATACATAATATATGACACTAATCTCCCTATTTCCACATACAAAAAAGTCATGAAATTAGGAAGTAATTCTTACAATTCAGCAATACATCCTTAACCATTTTTTTCTTAAGTCATAATCTATATCTAAACTGATCTTTGAGGAGGTTTACCAACATTAATAGTACTTCTGTTGCTCGTCTTCAAACCGCTACCATTCGCCATCTTCCCTTTGTAAGAAGACGACTTCTTGGAAATGGTGGATTTTGGAGTATTAATGTGTAATGATCTCTGCTTGCTGTTGATATTCAACCCACCGCCATAACTCTTGCAAGATTTTAGTCTTTTATTGTATCCACCATCATTCACTTTTTTTGCAAGATCTTCAAGACTTGTCACACTTGCTAGAGACGTAAAAGACTGAGATTTGCCTTGGTAGAAATTTGACAATCCTCTCCTGCAAATTATATAACATAGTAAACATCAGTAATTAGCTTAGGTTTAAGATCAGGTAAACAT